>NW_017670979.1:30737-227633 GCF_001879085.1 Nicotiana attenuata | reverse complement strand
TATATATATATAATATTATTGTATGAAAGTTGAACAATATTGTATAAAAATTATATTTAAGTTGTAGATAAGTTGTATAATATATAATTAGTTGTATGAAATTTGTTTTTACTATGTATAAATCATATACAAAATATACAAAAGACATATTGTATAAAATTTGTATTTAAGTTGTATGTTATTGTAGTTGTATTTAACTGGATAGAAATAATATATGAAAGTTGTAGATAAGTGTAGATAAAATGTAAAATATATGATTAGTTGTATGAAATTTGTTTTTACTATGTATAAATCAGATACAAAATATACAAAAAACATATTGTATAAATTTTGTATGAAATTTGTATTTAAGTTATATGTTTTTGTTCCACAGTTACTTCTCCTCTTCATCATATAAAATTTGTCTCTCCCTTTTATCAAAATTACCTTAAATTTGTCTTTCCCTAAAACCACCACTGCCACCCTTACCGGCGAAATTCTGACCACCAGTGATAACCTTCTTCTTTCCCTCGCCTTCTTTTCTCTTCCTCACATATATAAAACCCATTTCTTTCAGATAACCTACTTCTATAGTCATGAAATTTTAATGTAGGCGTTAGACTATGATATTGATGCTGATGATTATCACAGGTGAGATATGCTCAGAAAAACTGTATTGTTTGACTCCCTAATTCCTCAATTTTGAATGATTTTGTTTTCTAAAGAAGCGATTATTTTTTCTGAGATTTCTTTTTGTTTCTTCTTGAATAGCTACGTGCACGGAAGATTGCCGTATGAATTGATTAAATAGGATGCTCAATTAAGAAGCATCTTGCGTAGTATTAATCAAAGGAAAATTGTAAGTTATAGATATGGATTCAAATTGCGATCTATTGATCAGGGATGATGATTGATAAGTAATATGTTTGTGATTGATTAAGAAGTAAATGTGTAGATTTTCACGAATTCGGATCGAATTCATGCGATAAAGGCACTGGATCAGGCGTTTAATGAAGGAGCCCAAAGGCAAGGTGAATTGTATATATTTTGTAAACAAAGCTTGTTTATGCCGAGTAATTAACTAAACATGGACATTAAGGGTAATAAAGTTTCAAAATAGTGCATAGGAATGAAAAACTCCCTTTAGCTTATAGTAGTTAGGTTTAGGAGCGATCCAGCGAAGCATAATTCGTACCCTAGTTGGTGTTTTACAGCTTGAGGCCGCAAAATAGGAATATTCAATAGCTTGATGTAGTGTAAGTGATGTTGGAATTTTCAAAAGTTTTTTTTTTTTTTTCAAATAGATTGCGATTGCGGGTGAGCCAAATATTCCATAAACTTAAGGGAAGATAGATACGTGGATTGATTTTATGTGGTAGATGAATATGCCTAGAATTTATGAACGGTAGAGCCACTGTTGTGGAGATACCCAGTGTTGGAGTGCTGTTGTGTTTCCCTGGAGTCCTATTGAGTGCCAGTAGTCTTTTGCATTTGGGCAAAGTAAAAAGATGTTCGTAGAAGTTTCTTGGGCCATTTGGCAGTATTGGCAAGTGTTGTTATTAATTTTTCAATAGAGTGTAGGTAATGGTTGGTGGGAAGTCTGTTATGGTGTAGGAGCCAGAGGAAAATTTTAACATTTGGAGGTATGGGTAGCTTCCAAATCCATTTCAAATTGGTGCTAGAGGATTGTTCTTGTTCATTCAAATTTACTAGGGCCTGGTACATGGAGTTAACTGTAAACTTTACTGTAGGATGAATAGCCCAACAAGTGTGGTCTTGTTGTAGTGAGTAGATGGAAATGTATGGTGTAGGAATCTTACTCAGAACGATTGGAGGCAGGTGGAAGGGTAGATTTTCCCAATCCCAGCCCAAAGTGGTTAAGCATGTAGAGACTTTTTGTAACGACCCGACCAGTCGTTTCGAGAGTTATAGTCCCGTTTCTCCCATTTCTACTTCTTTATGTGTTGTTCAGTTGTGTTGTGTTGTATCGGGTTGGTAGGTTCGGGTCCGGAGTGGTTTCGGGGTGGGAATGAGACACTTAGTTTCTTATTTAAAAGTTCAAGTTAGAAAAGCCAACCGGATGTTGACTTGTGAGTAAACGATCTCGATTTTTATTTATATGGTTCGGTTAGCTCCGTTAGGTGATTTTGGACTTAGGAGCGTGTCCGGAATATAAATGGGAGGTCCGGTCGGCAGTGGAAAAAGTTGATCTCGTAGTCAGAATGAAATTCCAAGAGTTGGAGTAGGTTCGTAGTGTCATTTGTGATGTGTGTGCAAATTTTGAGGTTATTCGGATGAGGTTTGGTAGGTTTCGGCGTCGTTTGCGGAACTTGGAAGTTTAGAAGTTCTTAAGCTTGAATTCGAGGTTATTTTGGTATTTTGATATTTTTTTTGAGAGTTCCAAGGGTTCGACCAAGTTCGTATATTGATATAAAACTTGTTGGTGCCTTTGGTTGAGGTTTCGGAGGCCACAGGTTTGTTTCGGGTGAGTTTTGACCGAGTCCGGGCATTCTCGGAACTCTGATATTGTTGAAAATGTGGACCTCGTCAAAATTTCACGGACCGCGAAAAGGGGGGGGGGGGGGGGGGGGACCGCACAATTTTGGTCGCGGCCGCGCTCCAGGGAAGTATTGCAGATCCGCTGATACGACTTCGGAAGCCTATATCTTTTGATCTACAAGAAATTTTGAGATGATTCAAAAAGGAATGTTGTAGCAATTCGTTTCTAGTTTCTGGAAAGGTAAAGAAATCATCATTTGGACATCTGTAGGGAATGTTATGTCCAAAATACTATAGCCTGGGAGTGCAGCCACCAAAAGTGGGGCTGCACCATTTTTTGCCGACCGCAGGAGCTGGGACGTGTGGCCGCGCTTGGAATTTCGCGGACCGCATAGTGGAGATAAGAGGGTGCACTATATAAATGGGGTTTAGGGCATTATTTCACATTTTGGACCTAGGGAGCTCGATTTGTGGCGATTTTTCGTGGGTTTTTCAAAAAATTCATCGGGGTAAGTGATTCTAACTCGGATTTGGTTAATATAGATGAATATATAATTGGTTTCATCATTTGATTATTATTTTGGGGTGAAAATTTGGGAAAAATTGTAGAAACTTCATAAAATGAATTCTTGAGATTTGAATGTCGATTCGAAGCCGGATTTGGGTGAAACTAGTATGGTTGGACTCGTGAGTGAATGAGTGTTGGTAATTTTTGAGGGAAATAGGGGTTTTCCTTGATGCGAAAGAGCTAGATCAGTAGTTTATTTGGGACGAATTCCTACTTAGTTTTCTTAGTAATGGTAACGAAGGTATGCTTTTACCCGATTCCGAGTCATGGGCCCGAGGAGACTTTTTGGGCGCATTTCCTACTTCCTTGCCTTAGCCATGAATTCTTTAGTGTAAATAGTTACTTGTAGTTGTATTTACATTATGCAATTAATTTGATTAGATTTGGGCCATTCGGAGTTAGATACTCGTGGCAAGAGCGTGGTTTCGGATTGATTGAGCGGTTCGAGGTAAGTGGCTTTCCTAACCTTGTGTACGGGAACTTCCCCTTAGGATGTTTGGTACTGTTTGATGTGTGAGCGCCGTGTACGTGAGGTGATAAGTACGTACATGGGCTATTGTTGTAAAAATCTCATTTTCTTTCTAAATCACAAACTGTTTTCCTTTGTTGAACTGCACTACTATGTTTTATTGCTTAGTTTAGATTAGGAAAGCATGCCTACGTGTTTAAACTGTCTATTTGAAATTCTGTGCATCATGTATAGGTAGATCCCTATTTTCCTTGATTGTGCTTAGTCTAAACTATATAATTCGATGTTGTAACTGTCATGTCATTCTGAGCTGCATATTTACTTTGGGAACGGACATATTCCGGGAGATCCCTCGGCACTGCATATTTACTTTGACACTATGGACGTATTCAGGGAGATCTCCTTGTCTTGCATATTTACTTTGGGACTACGGACGTATTTCGGGAAATCCCCCAGCACTGCATATTTATTTTGGGACTACAGACGTATTCCAGGAGATCCCACTGTACTGCATAATTATTTCGGAACTACAGGACGGTATCCCGGGAGATTCCTTGTTGTGTTTCCTTTTTCTGAGCCGTGGGCTCCCTTGACTGTTAAATTCTATGAACTTCTTTAACTGCTTTACTGTAGAATATATTTGTATCTCTTATTGCTCAATTCATTATATTTACATCGGTAGGGCCCTGACCTGACCTCGTCACTACTCGACTGAGGTTAGTCTTGGCACTTACTGGGTACCATTGTGGTGTACTCATGCCCTTTCCTGCACATGTTTTTTGTGCGCAGATCCAGGTACCGGCTATCAACCTCGGATTTAGTGCACGCTTGCTGATTCAGGAGACTTCAAGGTACCTCTGCTCCCGTCCGTAGATCCTCGGAGTCCCCTTCTATTCCCCCGCGTAGAGATTTTCTTTGTTTTCTTTAGACCCTTTTGAATAGAGCTATATAGACTTATAGAATGCTTGTGATTAGCAACATTCCTGGTTTTGGGAGTAATGTATTATATATGAGCCGAGTGACACTATCCTTGCTTGTTAAATCATACTATTTGGCTTTATTGTTATGTTTCTTTTATTTTTTTCCGCACTAATAGGCTTACCTAGTCATAAAGACTAGGTGCCGTCACGACATCTTTCGGAGGGGTAAAAATGGGTCGTGATAAGTTGGTATCACAGCCCTAGGTTCATAGGAGTCATGAGTCACAAGCCGGTTTATTAGAGTCTCGTGGATCGGTGCGGAGACGTTCGTACTTATCTTCGGGAGGCTATGTAACTGTTAAGAACAATCATACTTCTTTGATTTCCTTGTCGTGCGAGTTATGGACATCAAAATTCTAAATTCCTATTCTATTCTATTTCACAGATAGTGAGGACCTGTATCGGGAGGACCGACGATCAGGAACCCGAGCCCCCTACCATAGCCGCCAGAGGCTGGGTTCGGGGTAGAGGACGACCACGCAGTGCAGCCCGAGCACCTACGAGAGCTGTAACAGAGGAGCCCCCAGCAGCTCCATCTGGAGGGCCGGCACCAGAGATTCCAATTGCTACTCCGGCCCTCCAGCAGACTTTAGCTCAGTTCATGAGCATGTTCAGCACGCTAGCTCAGGCTGGACTACTTCTGATAGCTCCCGCTACATCTCAGGCCAGGGGAGAGGCACAGACTCCCGCAGCCCGCACTCCTTAGCAGAGGGTCCAGGTTGATTATGCCCTGGAGTATATTCCTATGCCTAGTGGCTTTGGTACAACATGAGATCAAGGTAGCTGCTTCTGAGGCAGAGCAGCTCAGACTTGAGAGGTACAAGAAGTATCACCCCCTACTTTCGGCGGACTAACTTCAGATGATGCTCTGGGTTTTCTTGAGGAATGTCATCGTATTCTCCGCACTATGGGCATTGTGGAGATGAGCGTGCTTTCTTTCACCGCTTTCCAGTTGAGGGGAGTGGCATATCAGTGGTGGTGTGCCTATGAGCTGAGTGGTCCGGATGAGGCAGACTCACTCACTTGGAATCAGTTTTCAGAGATGTTCTTGCGTGAGTATGTTCCTCAGAGCCTCAGGGATGCTTGGCGCGCAGAGTTTGAGTAGCTGCGCCAGGGTGCTATGACTGTGTCGGAGTATGCTGTTCATTTCAGTGAGTTAGCTCGACATGCACCGGCTTTGGTTGCTACAGTCAGAGAGAGGGTTCGTCGCTTCATTGAGCGACTCCACCCTAGTATTCGGACCAGTATGGCTAGGGAGTTGGAGATGGATATCACTTATCAGCAGGCAGTG
Source organism: Nicotiana attenuata (assembly GCF_001879085.1). Classification (NCBI taxonomy): domain Eukaryota; kingdom Viridiplantae; phylum Streptophyta; class Magnoliopsida; order Solanales; family Solanaceae; genus Nicotiana; species Nicotiana attenuata. The sequence goes on along the minus strand of NW_017670979.1, from coordinate 221,847 downwards.
AGTAATTACAGGAGAGTTGAGGGCATGTTTGCCCAGGACAGAGAGGAGAGAGAGGCCAAGAGATCTCGATAGACTGGTCATGGTTAGGGATTGCCCCAGAGTCAAGAGGGGTGCACCTCCACAGACTTATCAGCCTCCACGTGCTAGACCGGGTCCTCCGGCCATTCTTCTTGCCCCGGCTGCCGCTCCACCAACTCAGGCAGCTCGAGGTGGAGGTCGGGGAGGGCGAGGTCGTCCTAGTGGGGGAGACCAGGCCAGGTATTATGCCCTTCCAGCTCGTTCAGAGGCTGTCGCTTCAGATTCAGTCATCATAGGTATTGTCCCTGTCTATCATAGGGATGCATCAGTATTATTTTACCTAGGCTCTATGTATTCATATGTGCCTTCTTATTTTGCTCCATATTTGGGAATATCTCGGGATTCTTTGAGTTCCCCTGTTTATGTGTCTACTCCTATGGGAGATTCTCTTGTTGTGGACCGCGTATATCGGTCGTGTTTGATTGTTCTCAGTGGTTTTGAGACCAGAGCCGATTTGTTTTTACTCAGTATCTTATCTTGGGCATGGACTGGTTGTCGCCCCATTATGCTATTCTTGATTGTCACGCTAAGACTGTGACGCTGGCTATGCCAGGCTCACCGCGATGAGAGTGGAGAGGTACCTTAGAGTATACTCCCCGCAGTGTCATTTCATTTCTTAAGGCTCAACGAATGGTTGAGAAGGGGTGTGATGCGTATTTGGCCTATGTGAGAGATGTCAGTATTGACACCCCTACAGTTCAGTCAGTTTCAGCAGTGAGGGACTTCCCTGATGTGTTTCCAACTGATCTTCTAAGCATCCGCCCGATAGAGATATTGATTTTGGCATTGATTTGTTGCCGGTCACTCAGCCTATATCTATTCCTCCTTACCATATGGCTCCTCCTGAGTTGAAGGAGTTGTTGATGCCCAATTTTTTCCTCATATATTTTTAATATGCATATATATTTTTAAAAAATAGTGCACATGCATTTACAAACATGCACAAGTATTTCTATAATTTTTCTATAATTGTTAAAGCTTTATGTCTAGTTATTTCTACATTTTTATTACACAAATATCCAATAATTATCCCTCATATAAACTTATGATGATTTAATCATCTAAATTTATTATTTAAGCCCATATAGTGCTTAAATATTTTTATTGCATTTTTATAATTATATTTGCATTTTTAAGGCTAGAATTGCACATTTTGCAATAATAGCCAATATATATGCATAATTGTATTTTCTATACAGAAAATAAGTTTTTTATATTTTTATAATGTTAAGTAATTATTTTAAATTATTTTTATGCACAAATGATATTTTTGTTATTTTATTAATTATTTTTATAAATTAGTTTTACTAATTTAATTGGGTATTTAAAATCTAGCCCTTCTTAGTTAATTTTCGGACCTAGCCCAATTATATACACCAGCCCAAATACCCACAAACCCAGACCCATACCATTTAAAACCAGACCCAAAACTCTTGAATCAGGATCGTTGATCTCCGAAATCAACGGTCCACAATCGCCCAACTCTTTTTAATATACCAAATGCCCCTAACCTTAATTCATTCGCCCAAACCCGCTGCCTCTGTATTCTCTCATCTCCTCTCCTCACCCTCTCAAAACCCTAGCGCCGTAACCCTAATTCCCCCTTCGATTCCAACCAGATATGGAATCAACCATGGATTCCGTTAACTTATTGGTCTCTCCTCACCACTGGCTACTTGTCTATGACCCTATTTAGTTGCTTTCCTAACATGGAAATCAAATCTTGCCAAAATCTAACTAAATTGGTTCAGCTCTCTCTTTCCTTGACTATTCCATCTATGTTCACTCTGAAATTTGTAAGCACAAATGTTTTGGTATATTTATGATTCCAAATCTTTGGTTCAAACCAGATTTGATTCACTTTTGTCTATTTTCATGAGCCTAGCTATTTCCGGTTGAATCTGTTTAGATCTCTTTAGATCTGAAGCGGTTTTGAGTTTGTTTGGTATTTTTTCCTTAAGATTTTCTATTTTGCTATTATTGTTAACTGATTTTATTTTACCCTAAAAAGGTAGGGTTTTGATTTCTATTGGGTTTTTTGCAAAAAATGTTTAAACGTTCAAAAGGTTTTCAACTCTGGTTTTCTTCTTTACTTTTTCGATCGATTTTTACTTGAGTTTCATCTCTATGCCTTTGATATGTCTTGGGGTTTCAATTATTCGACTATTTATTATACTGTTTTGCTCGTTTACCTTCAACTCTGTCAATTAAGTGTTAATTGATTTACTTAGCTATTAGGGTTTGAATTTAGTACCCGTATTTCCTTATTAAGTTCTTACCTTATTTGTGTACCCATACTACTGGCTGATTTGGTGTTACTCACTCCTACTTCATTTCGGAATTAGTTATTACTTTATTTAACCTCATTCTTAGACACTGATTCATTCCGTGTGAGATTTTCCTTAAATTAAGTGGTACTTATTTGATTTTGTCCTCATAATTTATTCATGCTGACCGTAATTGATTGATTAACTGATTTTCATACCTTATTTGTGTGTAATTGATCTTACACCTTATTTGTTTTACTCTATTGTATGCTATAAAAGCCCTCCCCTTGTCCTGATTTTAGACACTCAGATACAGAGACACTTACACGTTTACAACTTCCTCACTAAACAACTTTTACAACATAAAAAACTCTCAAGCTTTCTATTCTCTCAAAAAACAGAGTTCTCTCTTTCTATTATTTTGATTTGATGCACTGTCTGGCCGGCTGAAAGCCAAGGCTAGATTCTCTGGATTCAAATAGCCACTGCAGTCCTGTTTACTTCTTTCTCAACTGGTATGCTTTACCTCCTGTTATCCTATTTTGTTCTATGTGCTTATTTGGTTAGTTTATTTCAAAATCTTAGCATGATTCTGTTTTCCATGATAATACTAAACTAAGTTATCTCCGATAATGAAACCCTGTCCAATTCAGTGGTATGTTCCCTGTTCTGACCATTGCTATATACCGCAAGCATGTAATGTGTGGCTAATTCTGTCTGTTAGTTCAAGTGTGCTTGCTTTTTGTGATTACCTTAAATGCTGGTATGATATCTAGTCTGAACAAATATCAACTTGTTTGAATTATATGCTGAACATGAGTTTTGTTTGTTCTTTGGTGTAGTACTATTACTGTTCTGTATGGACTGGTTTCTAAATCTGTCCCCCTTACCCTTACCCTTCTGAAAATTAGCTATTTTCTAAAACTATCCCCTTACCCCTGATGTACTGATTTTCAAACTTCTACTCTTAGCTATCTAGGTTCCTACACCCAGTGTGAGCACTGCCTAGGGTCCATGAGACTCCTCTGAACTCTGAAATATTGGGGCTGGTCTTCCAATCTTTTATGAACTGTTCTTTAAGTGCGGTCCTGGTGTGGGCATTGCCCGAGGTCCCTGAGGCCCTTGGGAACTTTAACACACTAGGAACCTAATCCTATATGCCATGGATGGGTCCTCATTTATGCTTCAAAGTTGCTATGTTTGAAGGCCTAGTTCTCAGGTTTATATTGGGCCTGCTAAGGCTCCCGATAGTGTAATGGATACTGTTATGTAATTTATTCATTCTGGGCTGTAATAATCTCTATAATAAACAGATCTGGGGTTTATTAGTAAAAGATAGCGCGGGGGGAGGGGGGGTTCTATATCTTTTTTTGAAATTCGGGTAGAAATCCTGCCTATAGGTTATTGGGTTGATTATCTGAATGTTACTACTCGTTTAGAGATCCTGCCTATAGGATGTTTTCTGACCGTTTGTGACTCTGCATTTTCACATTTTTGGCATACTAGAGACACTACCTATAGGTCTTTTGTTAATTCTGCATTAGAAATCCATGTTCATAGGATCCACATATATCTTAACGTGCATTAGTGATCATGTATATAGGATCTTATTTGTATGAATTAATAAATTTTCCTGGCAATTTGCTTAAAAATTCTGCCCACGTATGATTAATAGATACCCTGCCTATAGAAAATATAAAATTAGTTTCAACTTAGATACCATGCCTATAGGAATAAAAGAAATTAGTTTTCTAGCTAAAATTAGTTTCAAAAGCTAGAAATCATGTCTATAGGATTTAAACTAATAAATGTCATGGCTATATGGTGAAATCAGTTTGTGAACTTAGAAACCATGCTTTTAGAGGTTTAAATCAAGTCAACACTTAGGGATCATGTCTATAGGAGTTAAATCAATTCTGCAAATTAGAAAGCATTCCTATAGGTTCTAAAGAGATAAAACCTGTCTTTACAAGTTAAAATCAGTAATTCGCTGAGAACCATGTTATAGGTCTATAATTAACAGTTGTAGATACCATGCCTATGGGATTCTGTTAATCACCTAGGCAAATCGGTAGGGTTAATGATTTTGGGGTCTAAAAGTGTGATATCTTACTGCCTGAAAATGCCCAGATTCAAAGCTTCATAAAATCAATAGGCTAACCAGTAGGTCCCGATGCCCGCCTTAATAAAATTGCTGTCTTACATTTTGTTTCTGCTCATCTAGATATCCTGCCTATAGGATCCTAGATTAACAAAATCTGCTGATTTAGTTGCGTGCATTTGTTTTCTACTTGTGGAGGTTAATATGAGCCCTTATTTGCTCCTTACATGATAGTCCTATTTGAATTTTGTTTGTCGCCCAGTTTTTCTCATTTTAAGCAACATAGGTCAGTCTAGAACCACCCTGAATAGAGGTCCTTAATACCTCCAGGACCATAGGCAGGGGACGGGTAGTGCACGCACAATGCGCGAGTTAGAAGCTATTAGAACTCTTAGGTAACCACTGGAAGATAGTAGTTGGGTAGTAAAGGAAATGATAGCCCATGCGTTAATGCTATGAGTAAAACCCCGACTCGAAGGAGTTTCAAAGCATTGCATGGAATGATCCTATAGGCTAAAAAACTTAGGACCACCCCCTATACTCCTGTGTAAAAATAAATTGAATATTATATCTGTCCAAATTATTTTCTTCCCTTTTAAGACTAATTCGCTTAATTTCAGTTCGGCCGGAACCCACCGTTATGGACCTCGAAGGGTGCCTAGCACCTTCCCATCAAGGTAATTTCGAGCCCTTACCCGATCTCAAGTGATGTAAACTAGTTATATGAGTTGATTGCTCTAGGTGACCTAACGCACCTTAATTGGTTAGGTGGCAACTCTTCAAATCCCTTACCCCATCCCAAAAGGAAAGGAGTTGTCTCAGAAATGTCGAAACCTGATTTCGCGAGAAAAAGGGGGCGCGACAGCATGGCGACTCTGCTGGGGATACCTTTAGGCTCTTACCATAACGAACTTGTCTGCGAATTAGTCTTTAAGCATGTCTTTATTATTCCGTTAGTACTTGCACACCCCTTCCCATTCTATGAGGATTTATTTGCTTATCCTTATTGATTTATGATTTCCCTCCCCCGCTTTATCACTTTTGCTATGGAAACTGACTTGTCTCCTTGTTTTTCTTTTCTTAAATATCTTTACAATTATTAAATACCGCATTTTATCATTATTCATCATGCAAATACTTGAGAACGTGTTATTTTCTTTTTTGCATAACTCCATGCTCAACATCATACTACACTCGTGCGTATTAATACCATAGCGGCACTTGATGAGTGTCCGCGCTCTTCCTAAAATCACCATTTGAATTCAGAAAGGCTTATTTGCGGTAAAGCTAGTCGATCAGCAGTGTAGTCAATAGTTTCGTGCCTTCCCCCCTCAAGTTGTCCGCTTGAGGGTACCAGTCTAGACTTCTATAGAAACCTTGCTCTGATAAATAACTGTACATGCATCATGGTCAAACCTAGCCGGGGTTAATATGCTGTCCACATAATAACCCTTTAAGAAAGCCTTGTCCAAAGTCCACTGGGATTTCCATAATCCCAATGGATGCAATCACGATATGTGCATTATTTGGAGAGATAAATGCCGACATGCTAATTGTTAGTGTAAGTAGTCGAATCCGGAAGGGGCAAGGGTCTAACTTTGTTTATTTTGCAGAAAATGATGCACGAAGTCCCCAGGTTCGGCATGGTCCAAAGTATACCACCGCTGTTGTTAGACTGGTGGGAAAATCTTTCGCCAAGCGATAAAAATCACGTGAAAAGGGTTCTTTGAAATCTACCATCCTTGTTGGACATCCAACCAAACAACATGCTGATCGAAGCTGCTACTATGTTCTGGGACGGAGAAAGAGCTGTATTCCATTTTGGTGACATAGAAATGACTATCGGAGGGTTCGCTGGATTACCATGGGATAGTCCTGGTTTACTAGTACCAGAAAACTGCAATGCTAGGGGGTTTCTGAAAATGATGGGGCTGAGAAATAATGAGGACTTAGAGTGCTTGAAGAAGCCTTACATACCATTTGACTTCCTGTATGAACGATACATACACAATAAATCTTACCGTATCTTTCATGAAGAATTCTCCATCACTTCCCTAGGTTGGACTCATCGCAGGGTTTTTTTATTCATCGTCTGCTTTCTAGGTATGATAGTGTTCCCAAGCCAAGGGGAGAGAATTCACACCAGGTTGGCCATGGTAACCAGAGCTTTAATGGAGTGAATTGAGGGACAAACCTATACCATTATCCCGATGATTGTAGCAGACATATATCGGACTCTGGATCATTGCAAAAAATAGTTCAAACACTTTGAGGGTTGTAACTTGCTACTACAGATTTGGATGTTAGAACATCTTCAGAGGGGTCAGTATCGCCAAGAGTTTCCATGGAGAACATGGAACGATCACATTGCTTTCCACCATCCTAAAAGAATGACCTTTATCCCAGGCAGATTTTCATAGCCGGAGAACGCTACAGAATGGGCACAGTTTTTCAACAATTTGACCGAGGACCAGGTTCACTGGATGTTAGAGTTGTTCCCGACCGATGAATTCATCATCAGATCCAGGGATGTTCCGCAGTTGGTGTTGATTGGGTTAGGGGGGGGATATATCCTTATGTTCCTATCAGGGTCATGACACAAGCCGGTAGAAAACAAGTCATACCACGAGTCTCCAAAATGAGACATTATAGAGCCGATTTTCACGGTGACGGCGTTCCATAAAAATATGAGGCCCAGCACATGTGGCACTTGAAGATTATCGTGGAAAAGGATACCATCAAACCAGATCGATATCACGCCAATCGTGTGTACTTCTACCCATTATGGTTAGAAGATAACATAGCAGGAATATTTGAGCCGAGGGTTGGTCAAGGAAACAGGGTCATAGATGAAGTCGCTGAAGCACAAGTGAAGTATGAGAGGCTACGCAAGAGGGTCCTTGAATCGGAAGCCAAGCATCTGGAGCAACATAAGTTCGACATGGAATCAATCAACGAGTGGAAAGAAATGGCTACAAGGTCGGCAGAAAGGTTGGAGTACTTGGAGCGGGGTCTGATGGAACTGGAAGGGAAGATGAGGAAAAGGGTCATAGATTGTTAGAATGCAGAAGGCAACGAAGGAGGACATCTAGCAAGGGCATACCTACTGCTGGACATGCATGACCTGGGGAATCTGATTGATGGAGCCAAGAGGGCCAAATATGGGGAAGGTCCCTTCGGGACCAGGTAGATTAGGTTTATTTGTTTTGAGTCATTTTGGAATTCAAATGTAATAAGGCATATGCCATTAGTAACTCATTTATTTATCATCGTTTTTAGGTTAGCCTTATTTATTACATTAATGAAATGAGGCATTTATCAGTATTAAATCTATCCAAATCTACTTGTCGCTAGGCCTACCTCAGGCACAACGAGGTTCCCCAAATTAGGACGCGAATTTACGTTTCCAAATATGTGTTTAAATCCTACAAATGTCTTTAGAATCCTTACTGACTTGTCTACCATTTGTTTTTTCTTTATTTTGATTATTCCCATCCCTTAAGGTTGGTTCGCACATACTGGCATTGTCAGCATATCACACCAGATCTAGAGGCCCTCCTCCTCCTCCTCCTCCAAGTAATCTGAAAAGCAAAGGAAAGCTAAGATGTATGATATGAGTGGTATCCAGAAAGAAAACGCTGTAAATGCTGAGAATGTTGAATCTTCAGACGGTCGGAGTACTCCGTCCCAGAATGATTTGGTCCTACGATTGGAACAGAAAATACTGGAGTTGTAAGGAGAACTTGAGCAGGTCCGCAACTTGGCAAACCTCTCCCTCACCCTAAACGTCCCAGACGTTAACCAACAAAATGCTCAAAACCCAGTACCTCCTCAAAACACACCAAACCAACATCCACAAAATCCTCCTGCACCCCATAAATACGCAACTCCTCCCCAAAATCCTAATCCTCTACTAATACTCACTCCCCCCAGCACCAACCTCTTCCTACTTAATACCCACAAACCACTTACCATACTCCTCAGAATACCCCACAACCTATCCCTGATCCGCAAAACTCAACTAACGATCACCACTACACTCCAACCCCTGGCACCCACAAAAACAATCCCATATACGTGGAAACCTTACCTCACTCTACTCAACCAACCTCATATGCTACAGAATACGCCGAGAAAGACCTGCTCATAAAGAACATGACCGAAGAGCTCAAGAAGCTCACGAACCAAGTCTAGGGTGTTGAAGGAGGCAAAGGAATTGAAGGTCTGAAGTACGAGGATCTATGTATTCAGCCAGACGTGGAACTGCCGGAGGGTTACAAACCTCCTAAGTTCGAGATGTTTGACGGAACGGGTGACCCAAAGGCACATTTGAGGACATACTGTGATAAGCTCGTGGGTGTTGGGAAAGATGAATGGATTCGCATGAATCTGTTCATAAGGAGTCTCACTGGAGATGCCCTATCTTGGTATATCAGTCAGGATCCCAAGAAGTGGGTTAATTGGGTAAGCATGGCGTCAGACTTAATGGATCTATTCAGGTTTAACACAGAGAATGCACCGGATTTCTTCTACATACAGAATCTAAAGAACAAACCAATAAAGACTTTCCGCGAGTATGCTACACGATGGAGGTCAGAAGATGCAAAAGTCAAGTCGGCACTAGAAGAAGAGTAGATGAACAAATTCTTCGTCAGGGCCCAGGATCCCCAATACTATGAAAGGTTAATGGTCATCGAAAATCACAAGTTCTCAGACATCATCAAACTCAGAGAAAGGATTGAATAAGGGATCAAGAGTGGGATGGTGACCAATTTTGAGGCATTGCAGGCTACGAACAAAGTATTACAGTCAGGGGGTATATTGAAGAAGAAAGAAGTAGGGGCAGTAATGGTGGCCCAAGGTCTAAAATCCCCACTCACATACCAAACACCTCCACCTACATACCAACCCTCACCTCCCAAATATTCTCAACCCAATACCCCTTATCACACTTATAACACCCAGCCAGCCTATTACCATTCACCTCTAACCCGTCAAAACTATCAAAAAACCAGACCCAATTTTGATCGTAGGCCGCCAGACAATATACCCCTATTGCTGAATCCATTGACCAACTATATGAAAGATTGAAGTCTGTCGGATATGTTACCTCCATTCCTGCTGTTGCAATGGAAAACTCCTCCCAATGGGTCAACCCAAACAAAACCTGTGCATACCACTCTAGCATGAAAGGGCATACTATTGATGAATGCCGCACTCTGAAAGACAAGATTCAAACCCTGATTGATACCAAAGTCATACAAGCGAAGGAACCCGCGCAAAATGTCCGCAACAATCCCCTCCCAGATCATAGGGTTGAAGCAGTAAATATGATAGAAACTGATGAAAAATGGGATCTTGAGGGGTCGATTGGGCTTATTCGGGAAGGTGATGACCCTAAACCTGCAGTCACACTCACCCCTATTGTGGTACAGATACAGCCGCCGGTCGAAGTTGAAGTAGCCGCATCAGTACCGTTTGAAATTGAAGTAACAGCACCTACAACTACACTAGCTTCATTTGAAGTAGAAGTATCCACACCCTTCACTATGACAGTAGCACCCACACCTCCTTTCAGGTCCAACGCCATACCCTGGAATTACGTTGCCAAAGCTAGGAGAAAGGGAAAAGCAAAGATGGAAGAATCTGGTGCCGCATAGGGGATGACCAGAACCGGAAGGATCTATACACCCGAAAATTTGGGAGGAGCAAGCAAGGAAGCTGCTACCAAACAACCCTTCATTGAAACCGATCCAGATGATCTTTGGAGGAAAGTACAGGCAAGGGATTACTCTGTCGTTGATCACTTGAACAAGACTCCCGCCCAGATATCCATCCTGTCGCTATTGCAAAATTCTGAGGCGCATAGGAATGCTCTGATGAAAGTGTTGAATGAATCTTATGTACCCAACAACATCACCAATTGAGATATGGCCAACATGGTAGGGTAAGTACTGGAGAGTCACAAGATCATCTTCCACGAGGATGAACTACCACCTGAAGGATTAAGTCACAACAGGGCACTACATATCACAGTACAGTTTGAGGACAAATTCATCGCCAGAGTCTTAATAGATGGGGGTTCGAGCCTCAACATTTGTCCATTAACTACTCTATAAAGGTTGGGCAAAGATTTCCATGATATACGAGCAGGGAGTATAAACGTGAAGGCATTTGATGGATCTCAAAGTGTCACTATTGGGGAGATTAACCTTTGTATGCAGATGGGCCCGACTTGGTCCGATGTTGAGTTCCAAGTATTAGACATATCTTCTACATACAATCTTCTATTGGGATGACCTTGGATACATGCCGCTGGGGCTGTGGCTTCCATGCTACACCAGGCCGTGAAGTTGGAATGGAACCATTAGGAGGTAATCATTCACGGAGATGGAAGTTACCCCATTTACACCAGTCAAACTGTCCTGGTTGTCTAGAATAGAAGAAGGCTAGCTGGAGAAACTTATTACCGCATTGAGCGGGTCAACGCAATTGAGAAAGATAAGTGGTGGAGTAAAAAAATAGAAAGCATACTAGCATGGTCGGGGTATGAACCCGGCAAAGGGCTTGGGAAGAAACTCCAGGGCATTACTAAACCGATATAGTTGGAGCATCACGACACAACTTTTGGGCTGGGATATCCGTACACCCGGCAAGAATATAATGATTGGTTGCCACCATGGTATGGTCTTTATTATCCTCTCGAGCAGCCAGTGCCACATCTGAGTCAGACTTTTCACCAGGCCGACATAATATGGGGATCTGCAGAGGAGGAAGCTTTGGCTGGGTTGAGGAACTTGTTTCTAGAAGACGAGAATATGGATTGCAATGTGATAGTTGAGGAGGAGGAGGAAGAAGGCCTCACCATTCAGACCGTGGAGAAGGGAGTTGTTCTCAAGAATTGGACAGCCACACCATCCCGGGCCCGTCGACTTCCTAGGTAGATTTGCAATTAGCCTGACCTTTTTTAATAGCCATCTTAGGCATTTAAGATATTTTCAGTATTTTGTTTTAAAGACGCATTTAGTTCCGAAATAATTGCTCCAGTCATCGAGCCATACCTGTTTTGGATATTTTCAAGATTTAATTAATGCATTGTTATTTAGTATTTATTATTATCTTTTACATTTTTTCTTCTACAACATTATTATTACTTTTCCTGATGAACCGATGACTGTGACATGTAATGAGACAACACAATATAAGGATAGTGACTCAGAAGAAGAGGATGAAATACCTGAGGAAGTTGTCAGAGAAGTTGAGAATTTTGAAAACAAACCTAAGCCCAATTTGGACGAAATCGAAAGGGAAGAATAGACTTGTTTCAAAGAGACTCGCATAAGCATTCACCTATCACTGTCAGAAAGGGAAGAATAGACTTGTTTCCTGAAAGAATATGAGGATATTTTTGCATGGTCATACGATGACATGACCGGCCTGAGCACATCCATAGTGGCTCATAAGTTGCCTGCAAATCCAATATGTCCGCCGGTGAAACAGAAGCTCAGAAAGTTCAAACCAGACATGAGCCTAAAAATCAAGGAAGAAGTCACTAAGCAGATCAAAGCCAAAGTCCTCAGGGTAGTTGAGTATGCAACCTGGCTAGCCAACATCGTACCAATTCCGAAGAAAGAAGGGAAAGTAAGGGTGTGCATTGACTATCGGGATATAATCATAGCAAGTCCCAAGGACGACTTCCCACTACAAAATATACATATTCTGATTGACAATTGTGCCGAGCATGAACTCCAATCCTTTGTAGATTGCTTCGCGGGTTATCATCAGATTTGGATGGACAAAAAAGACGCAGAATAACAGCCTTGATGACACTGTGGGGAGTGTATTGCTACAAAATGATGCCATTTGGTCTAAAGAACGCTGGGGCCACCTATATGAGAGACATGACGACCATCTTCCATGATATGTTACACAAGGAAATAGAGGTATATGTTGATGACGTCATCATCAAATCCAAGAGGGCCACAGATCACATAGCAGACTTGAGGAAGTTCTTTGACAGGCTAAGGAGGTACAATTTAAAATTGAACCCCACAAAATATGCATACGAGGTTCCCGGCGGAAAACTATTGGGATTCATTGTCAGCCGCCGAGGAATCGAGTTGGACCCATCCAAAAATAAGGCAATCCAAGAGCTACCACCACCAAAGAGCAAAAAGGACGTGATGCGCTTCCTGGGATGCCTCAATTATATCAACCGCTTCATAGCGCAGTCCACAGTAATATGCGAACCCATCTTCAAAATACCGAGGAAGGATGGTGAAACCAATTGGACTGAAGATTGTCAAAGGGCTTTTGACAAAACCAAGGAATACCTGTAGATGCCACCAGTCCTAGTCCCGCCAGAACCTGGGAGACCTTTGCCACTCTATCTATCCGTATTAGATGGGGCTTTCGGCTGTGTTTTGGGACAACATGAGAGACGGGAAGAAAGGAGCAAGCCATATATTACTTGAGTAAGAAGTTCACACTTTACGAAGCACGATATTCTCTGCTAGAACGCACTTGTTGTGCTTTGACATGGATAACTCAATGCCTACTGGGAAGTTAGCTAAATGGCAAATACTGTTAAGTGAGTTCTATATCATCTATATAACTCAGAAGACAGTCAAAGGACATGCATTGGCAGACTATCTTGCTGAAAATCCTGTGGGAGGAGAATACAAACCACTAAAAATGTATTCTCCCGACGAAGAAGTGTCATTCGTAGGAGAGGACATTCCTGAAGCCTATGACGGTTGGAGAATGTTCTTCGACGGAGATGCCAGTTTCAAAGGAGTGGGTATTGGAGCGGTTTTGGTATCAGAGACAGGTCAACATTATCCGGTATCCGCAAAGCTTAGGTTTCCGTGCACCAACAATATGGCAGAATATGAGGCTTGCATCATGGGGCTCAATTTGGCCATCTATATGAATGTACAAGAGTTGCTGGTAATTGGTGATTCGGATCTTCTGGTACATTAGGTTCAAGGAGAATGGGCTACGAAAAACACCAAGATACTACCGTACTTGTATCATGTGCAAGAATTGATGAAGAGGTTCACAAAGATATAATTCAAACATGTGCCCAAAATTCAAAATGAATTTGGAGACTCACTGGCCACCTTGTCATCAATGATACAACATCCAGACAAGAACTTCATCGATCCCATCCCGGTGAGGATCCATAATCAACCGGCTTACTGTGCCCATGTTGAAGAAGAAACGGATGGAAAACCTTGGTTCCATGACATCAAATAATATTTGGCAAAGGGAGAATACCCAGAAAAGGCGAAGCATACTAAAAAACGCACACTGTGGAGGCTGTCGAGTCACTTCTTCCAAAGCGGAGGAACCCTGTATAGAAGAACTCCTGATATGAGATTGTTGAGGTGTGTTGACACAAAAGAGGCTTCCAAATTTCTCGAGGAGGTACATGCTGGAACATGCGGACCACATATGAACGATTTTGTTCTAGCCAAAAACATACTCAGAGCGGGATATTTTTGGATGACCATGGAAACAGATTGCATCCGGTACGTCCAGAAACGCCACCAATGCCAGATACATGTAGATATGATAAGGGTACCACCAAATGAACTCAATGTAACAAGTGCACCTTGGCCTTTTGCTGCCTGGGGAATTGATGTCATCGGTTCGATCGAGCCCACCGCTTCTAGCGGGAAATGGTTCATTTTAGTGGCCATCGATTATTTCACAAAATGGGTGGAGTCTACATCTTACAAAATTGTAACCAAGAAAGTCGTCGCAAATTTTGTCAGGGATCGTATTGTTTATCGATTCGGGGTTCCTGAGTCCATCATCACTGATAATGCCACCAATCTCAATAGTGATCTAATGAAAGCCATGTGGGAAACATTCAAAATCAAACACAAAAACTCTACAGCATACAGGCCTCAAATGAACGGAGCTGTGGAAGCTGCCAACAAGAACATCAAGAAGATACTAAGGAAGATGGTAGAAAATCACAAACAATGGCACGAGAAGTTACCCTTTGCCCTATTGGGGTACCGTACCACAGTCCGCACATCAACTGGGGCAACTCCCTATTTACTGGTTTATGGGACCGAAGCTATCATTCCAGCCGAGGTAGAAATTCCTTCTTTAAGGATCATACAAGAAGCCGAACTAAGTGATGCAGAATGGATAAGGAGCCGTTATGAGCAACTAGCCCTCATAGATTGAAAAAGAATGAATGCAGTATGTCATAGACAGCTTTATCAGAATAGAATGTCCAGAGCTTTCAACAAAAAGGTCAAACCAAGATAATTTGCACCGGGGCAGCTGGTGCTGAAGCGGATCTTCCCACATCAGGATGAAGCCAAAGGGAAATTTTCACCCAACTGGCAAGGTCCTACATGGTTCATAGGGTACTAACAAGAGGAGCACTCATACTTGCAGAAATGGATGGAGAAGTTTGACCAAAACCTATCAATTCAGATGCAGTCAAGAGATACTATGTTTAGATTATTTGCATTCCTTTATATGATGTAACTGAACTACGCTTGACCTGATTCCTATTTAAGAGGGGATACGTAGGCATCCCTGTGGGTTTGGTCACATCTTAATAAAATATTCATTTCCCCCAAAACCAGAAACTGGGGTAGAATTTTGAGGAGGACCCTCAAAGTTCCGGAACAAGTCCAGCGAATGCCATCGTATGCAAGACATTCAGAAATTGGTTAAGTAACTGGGGCAGAAATTTGAGGAGGACCCTTAAAATTCTAATGCAAGGAAGCCGCAATGTCTCTAAAAATATCACAACCATTAGTTCACCTAATTTACCTAATATTATATGCCACTATGTTTTATAAAATTATTCTCTTTCATCAGTGAATGCACACTTTTAAAAACTTTATTGACAGCCAGGTGTTACCCAGGGCAACTCGAATAGGGCCTTCAGAGCAAAGCAAAGCAAAGCAAAACAAGCAGACAAAGGCACAAAACAACCTCCCCGCAAAACTCATAATTTTTCTTTGAATGAAGGGACAAGGAATAACTACAAGTACGTACGTCTTAAATCATCATCTTCATAACAACCGAACCACCAAGCGCAAATTTATCTCCAGCTAAGAAATATTCTTCTCCTATTTGCTATTTGTTTATTTGCATAAGGCTAAGCATTGCCTTCTCTCTGCATGAGACTAAGACGTGTCTCAAATCTTGCATGAGGCTACGCCCTGCCTCCATATTTTCATAAGGCTAAGAATTGCCTTCTCTCTGTACGAGACTAAGCATTGTCTCAAATCTTGCATGAGGCTAAGCCCTGCCTCCATATTTATATAAGGCTAAGCATTGCCTTCTCTCTCCATGAGACTAAGCCCTGTCTAAGGACGTCATTTTCACTGTCCAAAGACAACCTTCATGGTCCAAAGGGAATTTGCATCATGTTTAAATTCTCGCAGTAATCTATATATTTGCATGCATCGTGTTTTATGTTTTACAGGAAATCCAGGAGGTAACCATTCTTCGAACAGGCAACCTTTGCTCTGGTTTCCACTCATACCATTTTTATCTTGCTATTATCTCAAACGTAACCGATTCTCATCAATTACTCGCCTTTACCCCATGACCGTTCAGATACCTGCCCTGTGATACATCCGTTATGCTTCAGACTCATATTCATAACTCCGCATAAACCCATCTGATACTATCCTTCCAAAAAGAAACCCTTTCCAAAGCATATGACCATTCCTATAACCATTCCATCGGTTTCATTCACCGTTGGGTCCAGAACTACACATGGCCTGATTCTTGTAAAACCAGAGATATGTAGGCAGCTCAGAGACTAGGGCGCGACCTATATTTTGCAAAGCATCCCATTCGGTCAAAATCGGTCATTATTTCTTTACCCGATAACTCTTTCATCCTTCCCGGGTAAAGAGGGGCAGCTATTGATACCCATTTTTTCCCTCATATATTTTTAATACGCATATATATTATCAAAAAATAGTGCACATGCATTTACAAACATGCACAAGGATTTTTATATATTCGACCATCTCTCTCCTCATATTTTCTCTCTAGGAATGGCGACCTAGCAGCTCCATGGATGCCATCGTCTCTCCCCAGCTTCAAGCTGTGGGAGAGTCTAATATAAATCCTAGCGAGCAAAATGTAAACAACAATGATCAACAATCCTATGCCAAACGCCTAAATATAAACCAATCTGCCCAAACGTCTTCAAAGTTGTCCCTAAAACCAATTCATATAATCCATGGAGAACCTACAATTCAATTTACAATGGAAGAAAGACAAGCTTTTGTTGTGGAGGAGGGACTTAACCAAGCAGTTGTCGTCAAATTATCGCCACAATCTCCAGGTTTGCAAGAGTTGCGTATTTTGCTGCCTAAAGTTTTGGGAATTAAAGGCCACTGTTTGGTTGGTCAACTTGATCCAAAATAGTTTTTAATTCGGTTGGATCAACATGAAGATTTTGTTACTGCTCTAGCAAGAGCTGTGAACTACTTTCCCTACAAAGGAGAAGAACATCAATGTCGTATTTTTCCCTGGAAAATTGGTTTTAATCCTAACGAAGAAACAACTATGGCTGTGGTATGGATTTCATTGCCAAACTTATCTCCAGAATTGTTTGCTAGAAAATCGTTATTATCTATTGCATCGGCAGTCGGAAAGCCAATCGCTATTGACAAAGCAACACAGGTGAAATCTAGACCTAGCACTGCTAGGGTCTGAGTTATCGTTGATCTAGTTGCTAAGCTGCCGCAACGTGTTCGATTACAGCATGTTGACAATGAATCTGGTAAGGTCGTTGAGGTTTTTCAAGAAGTTGTCTATGATAATCTTCCAGGTTATTGTAATGTTTGTAAGCACCAAAGACATGTCGAATCAGCATGTCGCGTACTTAAAAAGAAGAATATAATGGTAGCAGTAGCTGGAGAGGAGAATAATGATCAAAGTAGTATTGAAAAATTACAAGGTGATGCAAGGGATTATTTGAATGCTAAATTGTTACAAAAAAACAACAAGCTGAAGGTGTTCCAGTTGATCGAGCACTAAGGGGAGATGTGCAGAATTTATCTATAGGACCTGGGACTAACTCAGGGGAATGCCTCTGACGTGGATCCTATTTCATCTAGGACTGATGTTAGAGGTGATCGTGTAAATGAGCAGCAATTTGCAGGTGTAAGGGGCTTGGAATTAGCTGAAAATAATGGGCGAAATCCTGCTTCTGGTGCAATTGTTCCAGTTGCTGAAGCCCTTGCTAGAGTTGTTCAGGATTTGAAGGCTGCAAAAAATAGTGTGGTTGATCGAGGTTTAGCTGGGGAGTCTAAAGGTTCAGCTATTGAATTTGGGCAACTGATGGATGATAGTGCATTAGCTGCAGCTGTTCGAGCAATTTTTTCCAAAAATAATGCAGCAGTAGCAGAGTTAGGGCAAGGTGACAAAGTTGAAAAACGACCAGGTCCTATAGATTCACAATTGGAGGCTAATGTTGCTCTAAATACAACTGATAGTCGAATTAATGCTGGGGTTATCAAAACTACTGCTGCACATGATCGTGCAGTGCAAGATGAGGAACAAGAAATTGAAGATGTTGATATTTTGGGTAGTGCGGATGCTACAAATGTCGAACCAATTGTTGGGCACTTTGATGTTAGACAGGAGCAGACAGATATTCAGTAGGTACAAGGTGCAAAGAAGAAGGGAACAAATATAGTTGAAGCTACTGCACAAGTACTCAAGACTCCAACTACTGTATGTTCAAATTTGGAGGAAGCTATTGCATTGAATGCAATTATGAATCAAGCTGCATCAAGGCATGTTAATATGGGTGATTTTGCACCTGTTGCTCCAGTTGAAAAATCAGCAGCTCTTCAGAGGGTGGAATAGGCTACTAAGGAAGCAGAAGCTATTGGGCAGGCAACAGTACACAATTCAAAACCTGGAGATTGGACAGTCGTTCCAGTTTCCAGCAGTAGCAATAGAGATAAGCCCAATGACAATCTGAAGGGTGTTCATGTACCTATGTTCAGCCCCTCCAAGCTGCATTTTTCTAGTCCTCAAGTGGAGAAAATCATCAAGGACACTCAGGTTGCCATGATGTTGAATGCCAATCCCATGATCAAGCAACCTTTGGTCACTTTGAATACATCGGCGCAAGAAATTCCTTCCCAAAGTGTCGAGTCGTTTGGTGAGCATAGTAGTGGTTCTGGGCAACCTCTACTATCTACAGGTAATGATAAGGAAGTGATGAAGGACAGAAGTCAAGATTTGAGGGAAATGATCAATGAAATAACAGTTCGACAAGAGGAGCAAACTTTTGATCGAATGCTGCCAAGGATTAAAACCTGGGCAGATCAAGTTGAGTATGAAGCAGAGGAGCAGCAGGTGAACACTCCTGCTGCCATTTCCGTGCATGATCGACATGAAGCAGCACCAACTCCAGGACAGCAGCAGCTAATTGAAAACAACTCAGGGACAAACCAGTTTAATACAACGAGCTCAAAGGCAGCAACAAGGAAGAAAAACAAGAAGGTGCAGTAGGTGCGAGATACAACTTTGAAGATGCATCATGAACAGGACAACACTTCTGCTAATGTTCTGTCAAGTAGCCCATACACTCATGTGTTTGTACCGAGTGGGCAGAAGCAGAATGCATCACCTGCATTGACCTCTCAGCAACTTTTGAAGGACGACAAAAAGGAACTATCTCCAGCAGCGCACCAGATCACAAACATACTAGCAGGCATGAAGGAGATTGAACTTTCAGCAGGACGTGAAAAGCAGCAGATTTCAGGTGTCACACTCAATTCCAACACTACAGTGCTGCAGTTTTCCAGCCCTCGCATGGAAAATGTTATCAAGGATGCCCATCTGATGACAAAACATGAAAATAAATTGACTGGAAAACTAAAGAGCAAGTTGAATGCTCTAGATTTCATTCCTAGAAAGCCTCCAGGTGGTACATGCATCCACAATGTAGTAACACCATAAAATGACGGGCAAGAACATATTGGAACAAGCAAAGAAGGTGCTATTTGGATGAAAAATGCAGCAACAAAAAGGACTGGGCAGCAGCAGCAGAATTTTGCAAACACTCAAGGTGATACTCTTGTTTCGTATAAATATGCAGCAACACAAGCAGTAGCTGGTCAACAGAAACAAATTCCAAGCACGCAACAAGCAGTGATATCAACGTCAAATGTGAATGAGGAAGTACACATTAGGCGACTCCCCACGAGAATGGCCAAACAAAAACAGGGTGCTCCAACAACGTCTACGAGGTCCAATCGTTCAAAAAAGAAATCATGAACTTTGAAGACATTTTGGTAAGGGTTGTTGAAAACGACAAGGATTTATAAATTGAAGATTTTACAAGTTTGGATAAGAAGGGACAAGAATCAAATTGTTACTACACTTTATTCTATCACTTTCTTAGCATAATTATCTGTAATATCATCACAGAGTATGTTATGAACTCCATGATGATCATAGAATATTTGGTGATTTCGAGTTCTTATTTTTTACACGCTTGCTAGTAGGTGAGGCTTTCTATGCCTCAATAGGATTAGTAAGGTAAGGTTTAGCCCAGTTTATATTATAACAATACTGGTGCTATTGTCCCCCTTACTTGTACTCTTCCTATGTGGTTCTTTTTTTGCTTTTATTATTAATAAAACTAGCCCTAGGCACCTGCCTAGTGGATTTGCTTTAAAAAAAAAACATGCACAAGTATTTCTATAATTTTCAAAGCTTTATGTCAAGTTATTTCTGCATTTTTATTATACAAATATCCAATAATTATCTCTCATATTATTTTTATGATGATTTAATCATCTAAATTTATCATTTAAGCCCATATAATGCTTAAATTTTTTCATTGCATTTTTTATAATTACATTTCCATTTTTAAGGCTAGAATTGCACATTAATAACCCATATATATGTATAATTATATTATCTATTCAGAAAATGACTTTTTATATTTTTATAATGTTAAGTAATTATTTTAAATCATTTTCATGCACAAATGCTATTTTTGTTATTTTATTAATTATTTTTATAAATTATTTTTACCGATTTAATTAGGTATTTAAAATCTAGCCCTTCTTAATTAATTTTCGGTCCTAGCCCAATTATATACACCAGCCCAAATACCCACTACCAAGACCCATATCATTTAAAACCTGAACCAGAACCCTTGAATCAGGATCGTTGATCAACGAAATCAACGGTCCACAATCGCCCAACCCTTTTTAATATACCAAACGCCCCTAACCCTAATTCATTCGCCCAAAGCTGCCGCCTCTATATTCTCTCATCTCCTCTCCTCACCCTCTCAAAACCCTAGCATCGTAACCCTAATTCCCCCTTCGATTCCAACCAGATATGGAATCAACCATGGATTCCCTTAAGTTATTGGTCTCTCCTTACCACTGGCTACTCGTCCATGACCCTATTTAGTCGCTTGCCTAACATGGCAAGCAAATCTTTCCAAAATCGAACTAAATCGGTTTAGCTCTCTTTTTCCTCGACTATTCCATCTATGTTCACTCCAAAATCTGTAAGCACGAATGTTTTGGTAATTTTATGATTCCAAATCTCTGGTTCAAACCAGATTTGATTCAGTTCTGTCTATTTTCATGAACCTAGCTATTTCTGGTTGAATCCGTTTAGAACTATTTAGATCTGAGGTGGTTTTGAGTTTGTTTGGTATTTTTCCCTTAAGATTTTTTGTTTTACTATTATTGTTAACCCATTTTATTTTACCCTAAAAAGCTAGGGTTTTGATTTCTAATGGGTTTTCTGCAAAAAATGCTTAAACGTTTAAATGTTTTCAACTCTAGTTTTCTTCTTTACTTTTTCGACCGATTTTTACTTGAGTTTCATCTCTATGCCTTTGATATGTCTTAGGGTTTCAATTATTCGACAATTTATTATATTATTTTGCTCGTTTACCTTCAACTCTATCAATTAAGTCTTAATTGATTTACTTACCTAAATTAGGTTTTGAATTTCGTATCCATATTTCCTTATTAAGTTCTTACTTGTTCTAAACTAAGTTATCTCCCATAATGTGAAACCCTGTCCAATTCAGCTGTATGTTCCCTGTTCTGACCATTGCTAGATACTGCAAGCATGTAATGTGTAACTAATTCTATCTGTTAGTTCAAGTGTCCTTGCTTTTTGTGATTACCTTAAATGCTGGTATGAATATCTAGTCTGAACAAATATCAACTTGTTTGAATTATATGCTGAACATGAGTTTTATTTGTTCTTTGGTGCAGTTCTGTTACTGTTCTGTATGCTCTGGTTTCTAAATCTGTCCCCATTACCCTTACCCTTCTGAAAATTAGCTATTTTCTAAAACTATCCCCTTACCCCCGATGTACTGGTTTTCAAACTTCTACTCTTAGATATCTAGGTTCCTACCACCCTAGTGTGAGCACTGCCTAGGGTCCATGAGACTCCTCTGAACTCTGACACATTAGGGCTAGTCTTCCAATCTTTTATGAACTGTTTATTTAAGTGCAGTCCTAGTGTGAGCATTGCCCGGGGTCCCTGAGGCCCTTGGGAACTTTGACAGACTAGGAGCCTAATCCTATGTGCCATGGATGGATCCTCCTTTATGCTTCAAAGTTTCTATGTTTGAAGGCCTGGTTCCCAGGTTTATATTGCGCCTGCTAAGGCTCCCTATAGTGTAATGGATACTCTTATGTAATTTATTCATTCTGGGCTATAATCGATACCCTGCCTATAGGAAATAAAAAATCAGTTTCAACTTAGATACCATGCCTATAGGAATAAAAGGAATCAATTTAAAAATCTAGAAAGCATGTCTATAGGATTTAAACTAATAGATGTCATGCCTATAGGGTGAAATCAGTTTGTGAACATAGAAACCATGCTTATAGAGGTTTAAATCAAATCAACATTTAGAGATCATGTCTATAGTAGTTAAATCAATTCTACAAATTAGAAAGCATGCCTATAGGATCAATGAGATAAAACCTATCTTTACGAGTTAAAATTAGTACTTCGCTTAGAAACCATGTTATAGGTCTATAATTAATAGTTGTAGATACCATGCCTATGGGATTCTATTAATCACCTAGAAAAATCGGTAGGGTTATTAATGATTCTAGGGTCCAAAATTGTGATATCTTACTGCCTGAAAATGCCCAGATTCGAAGCTTCATAAAATCAATAGGCAAACGCGTAGGTCCCGATGCCCGCCTTAATAAAATGACTGTCTTACATTCTGTTTTTGCTCATCTGGATATCCTGCCTATAGGATCCTAAATTAACGAAATCTGCTGATTTAATTGCGTGCATTTGTTGTCTACTTGTGGAGTTAATATGAGCCCTTATTTGCTCCTTACATGATAGTCCTATTTGAATTTTGTTTGTCGCCCAGTTTTTCTCATTTTAAGCAACATAGGTCAGTCTAGAACCACACTGAATAGAGGTCCTAAATACCTCCAGGACCATAGGCAGGGGACGGGTAGTGCACGCACAATGCGCAAGTTAGAAACTATTAGAACGCTTAGGTAACAACTGAAAGATAGTAGTTGGGTAGTAGAGGAAATGATAGCCCATGCGCTAATGCTATGAGTAAAACCCCGACTTGAAGAAGTTGCAAAGCATTGCATGGAATGATCATATAGGCTAAAAATCATAGGACCACCCCCTATACTCCTGTGTAAAAATAAATTGAATATTGTATTTGTGCAAATTGTTTTCTTCCCTTTTAAGACTAATTTGCTTAATTTCAGTTCGGCCGGGACCCACCGTTGTGGACCTCGAGGGGTGCCTAACACCTTCCCTCAAGGTAATTTCGAGCCCTTACCCGATCTCTAGTGATGTAAACTGGTTATATGGGTTCATTGCTCTAGATGCCATAATGCACCTTAATCCGTTTGGTGGCGACTCTTCAAATCCCTTACCGTATCCCAAAAGGAACGAAGTTGTCTCAAAAATGTCGAAACCCGATTTCGCGAGAAAAAGGGGGCGCGATAGGAGTTGAAAGAGAAATTGCAGGAGTTGCTTGATAAGGTTTTCATCAGGCTTAGTGTATCACCTTGGGGTGCTCCGGTCTTGCTTGTGAAGAAAAAGGACGGTTCTATGCGTTTGTGTATTGACTATCAGCAGTTAAACAAGGTTACAATGAAGAACATGTATCCTTTGCCTCGCTTAGATGATTTATTGATCAGTTATAGGGTGCCAGGGTGTTCTCCTAGATCTTGCGTTCTGGCTATTATGAGTTTAATATTCTGGAGCCGGATATCCCGAAGATTTCATTTAGGACCAGATATGATCATTATAAGTTTCTTGTCATATCATTTGGGTTGACCAATGCCCCTACTGCATTTATGCATTTGATGCACAACGTGTTCCAGCCTTATGTTGACTCTTACTTCATTGTATTTATTGATGACATTCTGGTATATTCACGGTCTCGGGAAGATCATAAGCAGCACCTGAGGATCGTGCTTCAGACTTTGAGGGAGAAGAGATTGTATGCAAAAATTTCTATGTGTGAATTCTGGCTTGATTCATTGGCATTCTTGGGCCACCTAGTGTCTTGTGATGGGATCAAGGTAGATCTGAAGAAGGTGGAGACAGTGCAGAGTTGACCATCATTAGCTACGGAGATTCGCAGTTTCCTTGGTTTGGCGGGGTACTACCGTCGCTTTGTTTAGGGGTTTTAATTAATTGCAGCACCTACGACAAGGCTGACCAAGAAGGGTGCTCCGTTCAGGTGGACCGAGGAGTGTGAGGAGAGCTTTCAGAAGCTCAAGGCAGCTTTAACTACAACCTTCGTATTAGTATTGCCTACAGGTTTGGGGTCTTACACTGTCATTGTGATGCCTCGAGGATTGGCCTTGGAGCGGTATTGATGCAGGACGGTAAGGTGATTGCCTACGTGTCTAGACAATTGAAGGTGCATGAGAAAAATTATCCTGTCCATGATCTCGAGTTAGCAGCTATTGTTCATGCCTTGAAGATCTGGCATCACTATTTGTACGGTGTCCCTTGTGAGATCTATATGGATCAACGGAGTTCGCAGAACCTGTTCAAGCAAAAGGACCTTAATTTGCATCAGCGGAGGTGGTTGGAGCTACTTAAGGACTATGATATCACTATATTGTACCACCCGAGAAAGGCCAATGTAATGGCCAATGCCTTGAGTCGCCGGGCAGAGAGTTTGGGGAGTTTGGCATATCTTCCGGCAGCTGAGAGGCCCTTAGCATTGGATATTTAGGCCTTAGCCAGTCAGTTTGTGAGATTAGATATTTCAGAGCCTAGCCAAGTATTGGCTTGCGTGGTCTCCAAGTCTTCTCTTTACGAATCAGGGAATGTTAGTATGATGACCCCCACTTGCTCGTTCTTCAAGACAGGGTCGGGCAAGGTGATGCTAGGGATGTGACCATTGGTGATGATGGCATGTTGAGGATGCAGGGCCGGATATGTGTGCCTAATGTAGATGGGCTTCGGGAGTTGATTCTTGAGGAGGCCCACATCTTGCGGTATTCCATCCATCCGAGTGCCACAAAGATGTACCAGGATTTGAGGCAGCACTATTGGTGGAGGTAGATGAAGAACGATATAGTTGGGTTTGTAGCTCGGTGTCTCAACTGTCAGCTGGTTAAGTATGAGCATCCGAGGCCAGGTGGATTGCTTTAGAGATTAGGTATTTTGGAGTGGAAGTGGGAGCGGATCACCATGGATTTTGTAGTTGGGCTCCCACGGACTTTGAGGAAGTTCGATGCTATTTGGGTTATTGTGGATTGACTGACCAAGTCTTCGCACTTCATTCCTGTTGGTACTACTTACACTTCAGAGCAGTTAGCTGAGATTTATATTCGAGAGATTGTTCGCCTGCATGGTGTCCCGGATTCCATCATTTCTGACAGAGGTGCTAGTTCACATCGCAGTTTTGGAGGGCCGTGCAGTGAGAGTTGGGTAGTTAGGTTGAGTTGAGCACATTTTTTCACCCTCAGACGGACGGGCAGTCCGAGCGCACTATTCAAATACTGGAGGACATGTTGTGCGCTTGTGTTATTGACTTTGGTGGTTCACGGGTCCATTTTCTTCCACTCGCGAAATTTGCATATAATAACAGTTGTCAGTCGAGTATTCAGATGGCCACGTACGAGGCTTTA
Source organism: Nicotiana attenuata (assembly GCF_001879085.1). Classification (NCBI taxonomy): domain Eukaryota; kingdom Viridiplantae; phylum Streptophyta; class Magnoliopsida; order Solanales; family Solanaceae; genus Nicotiana; species Nicotiana attenuata. The sequence goes on along the minus strand of NW_017670979.1, from coordinate 196,252 downwards.
AATGGTAGGAGGTGTAGATCTTCGGTTGGATGGATTGAGCAGGGTGAGGCTAGGATCTTGGGTACAGACTTGGTTTAGGACGTTTTAGATAAGGTGAAATTGATTCAGGAGCAGCTTCGCACGGCGCAGTCTAGGCAAAAGAGCTATGCGGACAGGAAGGTCCGTGATGTGTCATTTATGGCTAGGGAAAAGGTTTTGCTGAAGGTGTCACCCATGAAGGGTGTTATGAGGTTTGGGAAGAGGGACAAGTTGAGCCCCCAGTTCATTGGGCCTTTCGAGGTGCTTTAGCGGTTAGGGGAGATGGCTTATAAGCTTGCCTTGCCACCCATTTTGTCGAGTATGCATCAAGTATTCCATGTTTCCATGCTTCAGAAGTATATTGGTGATCCGTCCCATGTTTTAGACTTCAGCACGGTTCAGTTGGAGGGTGATATGGCTTATGATGTGGAGTCGGTGGCTATTTTGGATCAGCAGGTCCAAAAGTTGAGGTCAACGGACATAACTTCAACTAAGGTGAAATGGAGAAACCATCCCATGGAGAAGGCCACTTGGGAGACCGAGCGGGAGACGCGGAGTAGATATCCACACCTATTTGAGATTTCAGGTATGTTTCTAGACTCGTTCAAGGACGAACATTTGCTTAATAGGGGGATGATGTAACGACCCGGCTGGTCGTTCCGAGAGTTATAGCCCTGTTTCCCCCATTTCTGCTTCTTTATGTTTTTTTCAGTTGTCTTGTGTTGTATCGGGTTGGTAGGTTCGGGTCCAGAGTGGTTTGGGGGTAGGAATGTGACACTTAGTCTCTTACTTAAAAGTTCAAGTTGGAAAAGACAACCGGATGTTGACTTATGAGTAAACGATCTCGCATTTGGATTCTTATGGTTCGGTTAGCTCCGTTAGGTGATTTTGGACTTAGGAGCGTGTCCAGAATGTAAATTGGAGGTCCGTGGTAGAATTAAGCTTGAATTGGCGAAATTGGAAATTTGGTGATTTTCGGTCGGTAGTGGAAAAATTTGATATTGGAGTCAAAATGGAATTCTGAGAGTTGGAGTAGGTTTGTAGTGTCATTTGTGACTTGTGTGCAAAATTTGTGGTTATTCGGATGAGGTTTGGTAGGTTTCGGCGTTGTTTGCGGAACTTGGAAGTTTAGAAGCTCTTAAGCTTGAATCCGAGGTTAATTGGGTATTTTGATGTTGTTGTGAGAGTTCCGAGGGTTCGACCAAGTTCTTATATTGATATATAACATTATGGTGCCTTTGGTTAAGGTTTCGGAGGCCTCAGGTGTGTTTCGGGTGAGTTTTGAGCGAGTCCAGGCATTCCCGGAACTCTGCTATTGTTCTGGTGCCTAAAAAATGCAGACCTCGGCAAAATTTCACGGACCGTGGAAGGGGGTGCTCGGACCGCATGATCTTGGTCGCGACCGCGCTACAGGGAAGTTATGCAGATCCGGTGGTCTGACTTCGGAAGCCTATATCTTTTGATCTACAAGGAATTTTGAGATGATTCAAAAACGAAAGTTGTAGCCCTTCGTGTCTTGTTTTTAGAAACATAAAGTTCGTCCGCACCATTTTTTCGCGACCACAGGAGAAAGTTGTGGCCAAAATACTAAAGCCTAGTAGTGTAGCCACCAAAAGTGCGGCCGCACCATTTTTTCGCGACCACAAGACCTGGGAGGCGCGGCCGCGCTTGGAATTTCGCGGACCGCATAGTGGAGATTAGAGGGTGCACTATATAAACGGGGTTTATGGTATTTTTCTCATTTTGGACCTAAGGAGCTCGGATTGTGGAGATTTTTCGTGGTTTTTTCAAGAAATTCATCGGGTTAAGTGATTCTAACTCGGATTTCGTTAATATTGATGACAATATCAATCATCATTTGATTAGTACTTTGGGGTGGACATTTGGGTAAAATTATAGAAACTTCATAAAATGAATTTTTGAGATTTGAATGTCGATTCGAAATCGGATTTGAGTGAAACTAGTATGGTTGGACTCGTGAGTGAATGGGTGTTGGTCATTTGTGAGCGATTCCAATTGAGGTAGTCCACTGATAATGAAATGCTACGAGAAAATAATTCCATGCACATGATGAATAGATATGGTCATAAAGGATCCCCCTGGTGGATGCCTCTTGATGGGCAAAAAAAGTTGTTGCGTGTACCATTAATTAATATCGAAGTAGTGGATGTAGTAATACAAGACATTATAGTGGTGATGAGCTTAGCTGGCAAGTTAAGTATAGTAAGATTTTCCTGACAAAAGAACATTCAAGGCGATCAAAAGCCTTTTTGAGGTCTAACTTGAGGATCATGTGGCTACTTTTGACTTTCACTTTTTGTAGGTGGGCTAGAGTTTTTTGGACTATTATAGCATTGTCCGATGCACGCTTACCTTGTTGGAGGGTGGTTTGTGTAGGCCCAATAATTTTTGATATAATTGGTTTAAGCCTGTTGGCAATGATTTTTGTGATTAGTTTATAAATAGTAGTGCAACGACTAATGGGTCTGTATTGCTGGATAGTTTGTGCATTCTTAATCTTAGGAATGAGGCATAGGCATGTACGGTTAATTTCCGGAGGAATGACATTGTTATCAAAGACTTGGTGGCAACAATTTATTACAGTGGTACCTACATGGCTACAATATTTTTGATAAAAATAAGGGTGTAAACCATTGGGTCTAGGTGCTTTAAGGGGCTTGAATGAATAGAGGTTATTCTTGATTTCCATATTCTGTAGTGGTGCTTCTAATGAGTTAAGGTCTCCAGTGCTTAAGTGATAGGAATGGGAGTCAGTGCTGGGGTAGAGTGATTGGGTTTGCTCCGTGGTGAATAAATTATTGTAGTAGCTATATATGAAGTTATGGATTTTCGTAGGGTTAAAGCACCAATTATCACAAGTGTATCTAAGAGCTGAGATCCGATTTAGCCTACGTCGTTGAATAGTTGTTAAATGGAAAAAATTTGTATTAGCGTCACCATCGTTGAGCCACTTGATGCGTGATTTTAATTTCCAAAATTCCTCTCCTAATCAAAATATACTACTATATTCCTGAGTAAGTAGTTGTTCAAGATTTTGAAGGAAGGCACTAGTGGGATAGTGGACGGAAGATTGAAGGCCTTGTAGAATGGCAAAGAGTTTTCGATTTTTATGAAATATATTGCCAAATGAATGAGTGTTCCAGTGCTGGACTACATTTTGGAAGTTATTTGTGGCTCCAATAAGGTTGGAGTGTGAATTCCAAACTTGTTGAACTAAAAGTTGGAAATTTGGGTGTGATGTCCAAATCCTTTCAAATCGAAATTTTTTTTGTGTAATGGGGTCGTGCAGGTTGAAGAGTGAGGGGTAGGGGACAATGATCGGAGTAAGTGTGTAGTAAGTGTTGCACTGTTGCTTCTGGATATATATTTAACCAATCATAGTTGGCTAGTAGGCGGTCTAATCTTTCAAGGATGGTATGACCATATAGACGCTTATTGGTACCTTTAAAACCTGGTCGACTAATTTACAGCAATTTAATCAATTGGCAAACGAATCTGCTCGATTATTACTAATAGGCCATCCTCCAAATTTTTCATTTGAACAAAGTAGCTCATTAAAGTCACCCCATATTAACCAAGGCCCTTTAAAAGTATCATGCATAGAAATTATGTTTTCCTATAACATATTGCAAAAATTAAAAGAATTACTAGCATATATAGCAGAAAATAACCATTTAGAGTATTAGGTCATACCTGGATGAGGCAGTGGATTTCCTGATCAAACATCCTAATTTCCTCCATATTGATTAAAGTATTATTCCAGAACACTACGAGACCCCCTATTAAGCCATTTGCGGCCACCTCAAACATGTTAGTGAATTGAAAGTCGTCTCGGAGGATAGAGTGCTCATGTATGTGAGTTTCTAGGAGTACTGCCAATATAGGTCGATGGTTGTCTAGTAGTAACCTAAAATGTCGTCTAAACTCCGTATTGTGTGAGCCCCTACAATTCCAGACTAATCATGGTAGTTCGGTTGTTAGGGACACTATCAAGAGGGTCTGGGATCTGACTCTGGGCAGCAGGAGGTGGTACTTGTTCCTGCTCTATGAGTGGTGGAGTCGGGCGAAGCGTCGGAACAATAACCATGGCACATTTCCCCGCTTCCCTGTTGTTCATCATTCGACAATTTAGACTGCATGTTTCTAGTCCTGGTAGGCATTTGAGTATGAATTTTTTTTCGTACTGTTCCTTCAGGTTGCAAATATGTATGCCCTTTATCCATAGAAATTTTGTCCTGGTTTCTCTCATTTTGGCAAGAATCTCGTCTAACTCCTGCCTGGTTTGTGTGTCGAATTCATTTGGTGAGGGAGGGGTATTTGTGGTGGACTGCTTAGGGGACTCAGAGGGTCGTAGGACTGTTGGGGGTTGAATGTGGAGACAACGGGTTGAAGGAGTTGATTGGTTGGAAGCATTGGCATATATTTGACCCCAATGGTGTGGGGGATAGAAGGGTAGTAGGTTCATTGTGGGATTCATTTGCTATGTTGGCGGGTGCATGGGGTATGTCCACTGAGTGCCTTGTGAACTAGTTGGTTGGTGGTCTACTAGCAGTGGAGTTTGTGTTGTGTACCATTGAGTCTGAGCGTAGGCTTCCATGACAAACCTCATCCCCTCTGTCACTATCTCCGCTCGGTGTGTTGGGTTTTGAACTAGCAGAACGACCTCCTGATTGTTCAGTTCTAGCATGAAGATTAGAGCATAACCATGCAATCCCATTTACAACCACGATTGGAGAGGTTGGTCCAATGACTGAGGTTGAGAGGTGTAGATCAGAGGTGTGGTCGCACGTGGATGGTGAGGACCTTGCATGGTTAGTCGAGGGAGATGAAATAGTTGATTGTTGTAGGTGACATTTTCCCTCATGTAGGTGTTCTGTTGGTTCCCTGGGAACGATGGTCGATGCATGATTGTTGTTTGGGGTGATGGCAAAAGTGGTAGTAGAGGTGGATTGACAGGTTAGTGTGTTGGATGAATTTTCTTGAGCACTGATCATTTGGAGAGGCAAATGAGGAGAAGTGTGAGTATTTGAATTCGCCCAAGGAGGATTATTAATTCTAGAGGTGTCATGAGAGAAGTCACATGGGGGTAAATAATTATGTTTTATTGGAATTGAGGATTTAGGGGAATGGAGTCTTATCGAAGTTACTGTTTCATGCAGACTTCCTCTATTAGGGTGTTTAGAGGTCGAAGGAATTAAGGATGTTACGGGAGTGGCTACTTTGTTGTCGTTGGGAGCAGGGAATGAAGTGGTCCTTAGTGGAGGGCTTAGTGAGACGTGTCTGTTGGGGGCCTAATGGTGTGACTAAGTTAATTTAACTCTAAGCCCTATAAGCACTCAATCAACCAATTTTCTTCATTAGGAGACTTGTAACCAACAGTGCTTATAGGCCCTCTGTTGCTGAGTAATACCAGAGTGGGTCAGGTGGGCTTTAGTTGGCCCAGTAGGGTTAAAAGACATACCTGTTATGGTGCATTGTGTGTGGGAGATCGCCGTCTCTACAAACTTCTATGATGTAGCATTGACGGGTGATGGAAAGTGGTGTGAAGGTTGATGAAGTTGGCCATTATTGCGAATTTTGGTCGAGAAAATGATTTTTTTAGGGAAGCTAACAATTTTCCATTCATCTTTTTCTTGTGGGGGTTCCAGATAGTTATCTGTGGAGGTTGATACAAGTTGAGAGGAAGGTAGAGAAAGTGGTACTGTGGGGAAGTAGGAACAGCTCCACTTGGTATGACAAAGCCATCCACATTTTGTGCATAAGAGGTTAAGTCCTTCATACAACAATGATTGTTTATGGTTACCAATAAAGATATGGGTTTTAAGCGGTTGTTCGATCGACATCTCAATACAAATACGTGCATATCTTCCTTGTAGGGTTGCTAAGGTACATGTATCCATCTTCAAGAGTTGTCCTCATTTCGAACCCACTCGCTGTATGATTTCCAAATCATAGAACTCCGTCGTGACTTCCGGAAGACGAACCCTTAGTGTGGAGTAAGTGAGTTGTGCATTTGAAGCTATGAATTTGGGTTCCCATTTTTGAACAGGGAGTAAGTGTCACGACCCAATTTAACCCCTCTGAAGATGTCGTGACAGCACCTAGTATTTACGAGTAGGTAATCCTAATTTTACGGAAAAATTAAAGAAAACACTACTATAAATATTAAATCAGCATACTGTAAATAACAATGATAGAGCCTCCCGTCATATACAAAATAATCTCCCAAGAACCGGAATATCGCTAAGTCAGAAGCTTCTATAATCTATATAGCTCTATACACAAGTTTGTAGATACACAAAAGAAATCTGTAGGAGGGAATAGAAGGGGACTCCGAGGATCTGCGGATGTGCGCAGAAATACCTTGAAGTCTTCTGAAATGCAAGCACGCACTAACCTCGAGGCTGATAGCTCGTACCTGGATCTGCACACGAAAACATGTGCAGGAAAGGGCATGAGTACACCACAATGGTACCCAGTAAGTGCCAAGCCTAACCTCGGTCAAGTAGTGACGAGGTCAGGTCAGGGCCCTACCGGAGTATATACATAATAATTAAGCAGTAAAAGATATAATTAGATATTACGGTAAAAAATTTAAAGAAATTACACAATTTTAACAGTTAAGGGAGCCCTCGGCTCAGAACAAAGTAAACGCAACAGGAATCTCTACCGGGATACCGTCTTGTAGGCTCAGAAATGATTATGCAGTACACGGGGATCTCCTAGAATACGTCCATAGTCCCAAAATAAATATGCAGTACTGGGGGATCTCTAGGAATACGTCTGTAGTCCCAAAATAAATATGCAAGATAGGGGGATCTACCGGAATACGTCCGTAGTCCCAAAGTAAATATGCAGCTCAAGATAAAAATGGCAGGTGCGACATCAAATTATATAGTCTAGACAAATCACAATTGAAGGAAAGGGGATCCACTAGCATGTTGCACATAAATCAAATAAGCAGTTAAAAACACGTAGGCATGCTTTCCTAATCAAATCTCAACAATTAAACATAGTAGTGTAATCTAATAAGGGAAAACAATTTATGATTAAGTAGGAAAAATGGATTTTTGCATCAATACCCCGTGTACGTACGCATCACCTCACGTACACGGCACTCACACATCAAATAATACCAAACATCCTAAAGGGGAAATTCCCCAATACAAGGTTAGGCAAGCCACTTACCTCGAACCGCTCAAATCAACCCTATATCACGCTCTTGCCACGAGTATCAGACTCCGAATGGACCAAATCTAATCAAACCAATTGCATCATGTAAAGATAGCCACAAGTAACTAATTTAACTAATGAAATCAAGCTAGGGTAAGAAAATAGGAAAAATGCCCAAAAATCTTCCCTGGCCCACGCCTCGAAATCGGGTAAAAATCACAAATTATGAACACCCATTCACTCACGAGTATACTCGTACAAAAATCATCCCAATCCGACATCAAATTCCTATTCGAAACTCAGATTTTTAGTTGGGGAACTTTTTCTCCCATTTCCAAACTTCTACCCTCAAATTCCTTAATTAGATGAGGAAAACAACAATAGAATAATGTATATGATCCAAAATAGAGTTAGAATTCATTGCCCAACAGTTCTCCTTCAAAATCCCTCAAGAAATCGCCTCTCACCTGTCACGACCCATTATCAAAAATAGATCGTGATGGTGCCCAACACCATTATCGGGCAAGCCAACGCGGAAAATTGTAATTTAGTTCTCAGTTTTATTCTTACCCAAAGTAAGTATAGAAATTCATAAAGCTCAAATCAAATAAAAAATAAACAATAATATGCCAAAATAGTTATACAATCCCCAAAATGACAGTCTACTAACGTGTATGCCAAGACCTGGTGTCACAAGTAATGGGCAACTAGTAGGTTATACAAAATAATAAAACTATCCCACTGTCTGAGATAGAATAGACATCAAAAGTAAGGAAAAGACTCCATCAAGTTGCTGAACATCTCAGGAAGGGAGCAACTCACCGTGGAAGTCTCAAGCTATGAATCAGGGGTGCGCACCAAACTGATAGCCAGATGTACCTGCCTCAGATCATGTACAATTAAGTACAGAAGTGTAGTATGAGTAAATAAACCATATGTACCCAGTAAGTATCCCGTCTAATCTCGAAGAAGTAGAGACGAGAGGTCGACTTGACACTTACTAGGGTCAAATAATATAATAAAGTGTTCTGCTAGGCAGGATAGTTACAAATAATCAACAACATGTAGCAAGAGGCAATAAGTCATGTCCTTAACAAATTACAGTTAACCGTACACATTTCAAGTACTTAGCAGAACAAGTCATGGATAAGATTCACATATACATAAGTCTCATGCGCACATTACGCCGAGGTCGACGGCCCAATCCAACAGAAAAATAATTGTGCACTGCCAGAAGGTCGAATGGCGCGAACCATAGATGCATCTATTTCTATCGAGGCGATCGGCCCGATCCACAAATATCAATTTATTTCAAGAAAACACATGAATGCGCATTTATTTCCAAGTACATTCATACAAGTGTCCAACAAGTGTATACATTCGCTTATTTCTTTTTTTTTTCAAGTCTCTAGCATATCCTAAGTGATCACATTAGCAAGAAAATATGGAAACAGCTACAAATATAGCATGATACGGGCCCTAGACTACCTGGACAATTAACATAATAGTAGCTACGCACGGACTCTCGTCACCTAGTGCATACGTAGCCCCCGCATTTAGTAGAAAATTACTCAATTACTATACCTATGGGGACAATTCCCTCATACGAGGTTAGAAAGGAGACTCACCTCACTCCAAAGTATACTTCCAATGCCAAGAACGAGCCCAAACCCTCAATTTAGAGCCGAACGATCCAAAACTAATTAAATGAGGTAGGAACTAATCAATATAAGCTCACAAGATCATATTCTAGCTATTTATGCAATTTCCCAACCCTTAACACGAGTTTCCCAAAATCCAACCCCGGGCCCACATGCCCGGATTCCGAAATTTTGCAAAGGAAGTTGTTTTCTACAACCTAAGGATCAATAATATATGATTTCTAATTCATTTCATAACCAATTTCGTGGTAAAATCTATGTTTTATTAAAACCCTAGGTATAGCTCTAACCCCATGATTTTACCTTAAATCCTAGTTTTTAATCTACCTAAATGCAAGTGTTAAACTAAGAATGGGTGGGATAAGCTTACCTCAAGATACCAAGTAGAAGCCCTCTCTCAAAAGCTCCCAAAATCGCCCAATGGAGTAGTGAAATATGGCAAAAATGGACTTAGAGCCCGTAATAAATGAACTCACTGCCTCAGCGATTTCCTCATCTGCGGTCAGGGGACCGCATCTGCGAGGAAAAGATCACATCTGTGAAATGGGCTAAAAGGGCTGGGACCGCTTATGCGCTCCTGAGGCTGCTTCTGCGGTTCGAGAGCCGCTTTTGCGGTTCGGCCTGGCCTTCTCTGGGGCCGCATCTGTGATAGATGGACCGCATCTGCGGTCTCGCACCTACGGTCCACCAACCGCAGGTGCTGTTATGACAGAAGCAGCAGCTTCAACAGTTCTCAAAAATTTCAACTTCACTCGAGCCTCGTCTGATTGACGCTCGAGACTCCCGGGCCCCGCCCGAACATATCGACAAGTCTGAAATTATGAGACGGACCTACTCGAACCTTCGGAACGCCCGAAACAACGCTAAATCTAAGAATCACCCCCTAAAACCAAATGATTAAAACTTATGAACTTCAAGTTCTTAATTTTCCTCCAACGAGCCAAAATGCCCTAAAACTACTCGGATTGACACCAAATTTTGCGGGTAGGTCTTAAATGATATTTCGGACCTGTACCAGGCTTCGGAACCAACATATGAGCCTGCTACCCATGAAATCAATCATTAGTTATTTTCTTTAAATCCTTGATATTTCAAATAAACAATTTCTAATAAAAATTCATTACTCGGGCTAGGGACCTGGGAATTCGATTCCGGGCATACGCCCAGGTCCCATATTTTCCCGCGGACCCTTTGGAACCGTCAAAATACGAATCCGGGCCCGTTTGCCCATAATATTGTCGAAAGTCAAACTTAGCCTTTTAGGAAAATCCTGAAGAGTCAAATGTGCATATTTCAATCCAAACTCTTCCAAATCCCGAACCAACCATCCCCGCAGGTCGTAAATTAGTTAAAGCGAGCACAGAGAGTTTTATTTTTGGGGAACGGGGTTCTAAAAAGGCAAATGACCGGTCGGGTCGTTACATCCTCCACCTCTTAAACAAACGTTCGTCCTCGAACGAACATAGAAAAGTACCTGAAGTGCTAAATAAATGTGGGTATCTGCTCCGCATATCCTCCTCGGACTCCCAGGTCGCCCCCTCGACTGGTTGGCCCCTCCACTGGACCCGCATTGCAGAAATCCTCTTGGACCTCAACTGGCGATCCTGTCTATCAATGATGGCAACTGGCTCCTCCTCATAACCCAAACTCTCGTACACCTGAATAGAACTGAAGTCTAACACATGGGATAGGTCGGGATGATTCTTCCGAAGCATCGATACATGAAAAATCGGATGAACTCCTGATAAACTGGGGGGTAGAGCAAGCTCATAGGCTACCTCCCCAACTCGTCTCAACACCTCGAAGGGGCCAATAAACCTTGGGCTCAACTTGCCCTTCTTCCCGAATCTCATAATACCACTTATTGGCGAGACTTTCAAGAGAACCTTCTCGCCAACCATGAATGATACATCACGCGCCTTCTGATCCGCATAACTCTTCTGTCTGGACTGAGCCATGCGAAGCCTTTCCTGAATCAACTTCACCTTGTCCAAGGCATCTTGCACCAAATTTGTACCGTATAACTTAGCCTTACCCGGCTCAAACCACCCGATTGGAGAACGATACCGCCGACCGTACAAAGCCTTGAATGGGACCATCTCAATGCTGGACTGGTAGTTGTTATTGTACGCAAACTCCGCCAAGGGCAACTGGTCCCACTGCCCCCCAAAGTCAATCACACAGGCTCTAAGCATATCCTCCAGAATCTGAATCGTCCGCTCGGACTGTCCGTTGGTCTGAGGATGGAATGATGTGCTAAGATCTACACGGCTCCCCAACTCACTCTGAACAGCTCTCCAGAAATGGGAAGTGAACTGAGGGCCTCTGTCTGATATAATGGAAACAGGCACACCGTGCAACCGGACTATCTCCCGAATGTAAATCTGAGCATACCTCTATGCTGTATAAGTAGTCGCCACTGGAATAAAGTGGGCCGACTTGGTCAACCTATCAACGATGACCCATACTGAATAAAACTTCCGCAAATTCTGTGGCAGCCCAACTACAAAATCCATGGTAATGCGCTCCCACTTCCACTCTGGTATAGGCATCTGCTGAAGTAGGCCACCTGGCCTCTGATGTTCATACTTGACCTGCTGGCAATTCAAACATCTAACCACATACTCAACTATGTCTTTCTTCATCCCCCGCCACCAATAATGCTGCCTCAAGTCACGATATATCTTAGTAGCTCCCGGATAGATGGAATACCGTGAACTGTGTGCCTCCTCTAGTATCCTCTCCCTCAGGCCATCAACATTAGGAACACAGAGATGACCCTGGAGCCGCAAAACACCATCCTCGCCAATAGAAACCTCCTTAGCACCTCCCTGAAGCACCGTCTCTCTGAGAATCGCCAGATGTGGATCATTGAACTGCCCGGCCTTTATCTCCCCCAACAATGAAGACTGAGCAACCATACACGCAAGAACCTGGCTGGGCTCCGAAATGTCCAACCTCACTAGTGTGTTAGCCAAGGACTGAATGTCCCAAGCTAGTGGTCTCTCCTCTGCTGGAATGAATGCCAAGCTACCCATGCTCTTTGCCTTCCTGCTTAAGGCATCCGCGACCACGTTCGCCTTGCCCGGATGATACAGAATGGTGATGTCATAATCCTTCAGTAACTCAAGCCACCTGCGCTGCCTCATATTAAGATCCCTCTACTTGAACAAATGCTGCAAGCTGCGATGATCAGTATAAACCTCCATGACGCCCCATACAGGTAGTGCCTCCATATCTTAAGAGCATGGACAATCACCGCCAACTCCAGATCATGCACATGATAATTTTTCTCATAAATCTTCAACTGACGGGAGGCATATGCAGTAAATCGCCCCTCCTGAATCGATACACAACCCAAGCCAACGCGCGAAGCGTCACAATATACTGTATACATTCTTGAACTGGAAGGCAACACAAGAACTTGTGTTGTAGTCAAGGCTGTCTTGAGCTTCTGGAAGCTCGCCTCACAATCATCAGACCAATGGAAAAGAGCACCCTTCTGGGTCAATCTAGTCAGAGGCGATGCAATAGATGAAAAGCCCTGCACGAACCACCTGTAATAACCTGCTAACCCCAGGAAACTCCTGATCTCGGTCACTGAAGTAGGGCGTAGCCAACTCTGAACTTCCTCAATCTTCTTGGGATCCTCCTTAATACCCTCTCCTGACACAATATGCCCCAAGAATGCCACTGACTCTAGCCAACACTCACACTTGGAGAACTTAGCATATAGCTTCTGCTCTCGCAAGGTCTGAAGCACTATTCTCAGATGTTGCTCGTGCTCCCCCAGGCTATGTGAGTATATCAAGATGTCATCAATGAAGACGATGACGAAGGAATCAATATAAGGCCTGAACACCATGTTCATCAAGTCCATGAATGCCGCCGGTGCATTAGTCAAGCTGAAGGACATCACCAAAAACTCATAATGGCCATATCTAGTCCGGAATGTAGTCTTCAGGACATCTGAGTCCCGAATCTTCAACTGATGGTAACCCGACCTCAAGTCGATCTAAGAGAACACCCTAGCACCCTGCAACTGGTGGAACAAATCATCGATATGAGGCAAGGGGTACTTGTTCTTGATGGTGACTTCGGTCAACTGGCGGTAATCAATACACATCCGCATAGTCCCATCCTTCTTATTCACAAATAAAACTGGTGCACCCCAAAGTGATACACTGGTCCTAACAAACCCCTTTGCTAACAACTCCTCAAGCTGCTCCTTCAACTCTTTCAACTCCTTAGGAGCCATACGGTATGGTGGGATAGATATAGGCTGGGTGCCTGGAGCCAAATCAATGCAGAAGTCACTATCTCGATCCGGTGGCATGCCGGGAAGATCAGATGGAAACACATCGGCTGATGTTCTAAACGTCAATGCCACACAAGAGGGGGGGGGGTGATTTGTGTGGTACCCAATTTTCGCTCTAGAAGAACCAGGTTCTTCTAGGTGTTCTAACTACTATTGTTTGCGAAATAATAAGTACATAAAATAAAGAACACAGCGATTTTTACGTGGAAAACACCTGGCTCAAAAGGTGAAAAAACCACGACCTACTACTCAGTAGGATTTTCCCAAACTTCCACTAATATCACTGAGCCAAAACAGCATTTACAAAAACTCTTTGTAAACCTAAGGATTAACTCTAATCCCGTTGTAGCACACAACCTCAACTGTTGCGACAACTTCAAGTTAGCTTATAACTTGAACACTCTAAGTACCTATTACAATTGCTTCTATGAAAGCTGAAAGGTACAACTTTAAACCACCTACTACAATTGAACTAGAATAAAAGAAAGACACAATGGAATTGGTTCTTCTATTTCTTGTGCACACTCAAATCTCACAAAAATTGCTTGCAAAATCGCCTTGCTCCTTTGCTCTCAATTTTGTTTAACTTCTGCGTATGTGCCATCCTGTAAAAAAGAACAATCAGTATCTTTTAATAGGTTAGTAATCAGAGTTTGATTGGGGCTCAATTGCTGATCTTCTATCGTAGTTGAGTCCTTGAAGATCTCAAACTCCATCACTATCTTTATCCGGATTGTGTTATCTTCATATAAGGAGACTTTCTCCCCTTATCCAATATGCAACCTTTTCGATCAGATCAGGAGATATTGCTGCTTGATCAGTAGGACTTATCTCCTTCACGTACATCTCACATGTGTAGGTTGATCATGACTGTGCTTCATAAGATGGACCTGGTCCATAACTGAGTTCATTTGTCATTCTTCAAAACTTCACCTGTTCTTGGGCCAACAAATTCCCCCTTTTTGATGATGACAAACTCTGTGTGTTTTACTGATTCGAAACCTGTAAGAACTCAGCTTAACCATCAACACTAAACTTAGAAAATTCACTTATCATCAAGGACCAGGTTAATTAGGTTATAAACATCACTTATTTTAGAATATGTACAACACTATATCTCTTCCCACTTTTGGCATCATTAAAAAGTTGCATACACAATGTGAATCCATGGCAACTGGGGCAACTACAAGTGCAAGCATGGTGCAATCATCAGTAATCTAACAAACATATTTAAACTATCAAGGTCAGAATAATCATTGAACAAGAGAAAACAGCAGTTGTCATTGATAGTGATATGTTGCCATTAACAATCCACAAAAAGAAAGAAAAACATTCAAACCATGAGCAAAAACAGAAAAATCCCTAATCTGGGTCACTGGGGTACTAGAAAAGTTCAGGAGACAAGTGCTTGGAGCCCTAAGGCTTGGAGGAACTAGAGGGTTGAGTTTGGAGAAGATTCAGCATGTTCTGAATAATTCCACCATTCTTCTCCTTTTCTTTGGCAAGATCAATTCTAAGACCATCCCTCTCAGTTTCCACTTCAACTACACGAGCCTTGAGCCTAGCAATTTCAGCATCCTTAGCTGCACATTCCTAAACCAAAGTCCTAACTTTGCTGTTGATGGATGTCTTCAGAGATGAACCAGGTTCAATTGGGATAACATTGACTGGATAGTCACGGGCAAGAAGAGTTTTGATGCCAAAGTGTTCCTTGCTCGAGGCCATTTCCCATTTCTTTAGAGGCACATTTAGCCTGTCCAGAACTGTAGTCAGTATGAAGCCATATGGAGTAGCATGAGCCTTGGAGCCATTTATGACCTTGTCTAGCAATTTGACAATGAGGGCAGGCCAGTTGATTTGCTTTCCTCTCTCCAGGCACTCCATAAGAACCAGGTCCATGTAGTTAGCAATGTGCCTTCTCTCCTGTCTGGGCAATAAGCACTTGTTGACAAACTCAAACACAACTTTGTGCTCAGGCCTCATCTCACTTTTCTGCACAGCCCTGGCTTCATTCACTTCCTCTGAATCACAGAACCTCTTGGTGATTTCAAAGGCAGTAGGGAGGGAGTCCAGGCATGGCCACCTCTGCCTAGTGTAGTTATCAAAACCTTCAGAGGGTATGTCCTGAATCTCTCCCAGTTTCACTGCATCAAACTGCACTTGAACTCCCTTCACCAGGCTACTAACAACTCCATCCTTAACAGCAGCATTTGCCATAAATTCAATCAGCTCATTTCTGGCTAGCCTACCATCCATCTGAAGGACCATGTCCTTCCATCCCTAAGCAGCTAAAGAGAATACCAATCTCATCATCCCTGGTTCCACCAGGTCCCTCAACAATCTACCTTTTAAAATCTTCCTTCTGCCAATGATGGCAAACTTGTCCTGTTCCTTCTCAGAATCATTCTCTTCTTCTTCTACACTCTAGTCATCATCATCTGAAACTTTTGTTTGTTTAGCTTTCACTATAGATCTTGTCCTTTTGGCTAGTGTGGGTTCAGCATCCATAGGCGCAGAAGAAGACTTCTTGGAGGAAGTCTTGGGCTTTATAGGCTTGGGTGTAGGAACCTCCACTGTTGTACCCCTTTCTTGATGGACCAGTTCCATCTCCTCTTCCTCAACAGCCTTTGAGGATTCTGCAATCTTTCCCTTTCCCTTATCCATTTTCTTTTTCTTACTTTCTTCTAAGGCTTTTTGCAGATCAGCTTCACTCTGTTTTACGCTGCTTCTTGTGGCTCTACCCCTAGGCACTGAAGAGGCAGTAGGTGTTGGTGATGAAGTTTTTCTTTTCTTGGAAGGATTGGGAATAGTTGGGGCTTTTGTTGTGGGAGCGCTGCGTTTCTTTGGGTCATAGCTTGCCCCAACCTTTTTCAGTAGATCAGCCAAGGTTTTTTTAGTAGATGAAACAGGTTCATCTCCTTGCTTGCTCAGATGAACCAACCCCTAGCAGCATCCCCAGAACCACTTCCCCCCGACTTCATGCCACTCTCTTCTAACCTCTCTTGTGCAACTCCACATATAGCAAGAACTGCTCCCTTCCCATTTCCCCTCTCTTCACCACATGCACCCTCTCTCTTTTTCTTTTTCAATATTTTTTTACCTCCACTCCTACATTTCTCAGGCAATTCAACATCCCTAATTGGTCCAACCAGAACAAACCTAGTCTCTAAGTTTTCAATCTCAGATGAACTTACCTCAGTAGGGGATTCTTGAGTCTTCTCAGAGTTAGAAGACCAATGTCCTTCCCCCTCAGTCGCTGATTGATAGGATTCAGACTTAGAGCTGGAGTCGGACAGACTCAGAGCTGGAGTCGGAATTTGGAGCTTGGCTTTGCTTCATTTGGCTTGCTTTTAACCTTTCGTTTAAAACCTTTTTCAAAGCCAAGATGCTACAGTCTTTCGAGCAAGCATTTTCCGCCTTCGTAGTCTAGGTTTTGGAGATACACTAGGTGGAGTAAATGAGGATGAATTTGAGGGAGTTGGTGGTGGAGGAGATCCAGGATGGTCTTGTGGATTATACATGAATGTTGGTTTCTTGAGAGAACTTGGGAGTTTTGGAGAAGAGGGCAATTGGAAGCGAAGAAGAGTTTTTGACGGTTTTGGAATTATGATGAAGGCTGGAGAGATGGTGTGTATTTAAAGAGAACTAGACATTTAATCAGTAACAGCAGCTTTTTGCAGGGGTCAAATAGGATTCTAATCATACTGAAAGTCCAGAATTTAAATGATCGATATGGCTTCCCTAGATATTTGGCAAAAATTACGGTTTAGAGTTCTAGATGGACGGAACTGGTTCAATGCCAACGGATAGAATTTTCTAGGAATTTGACAAGTATAGGACTTCTGCTCATGATTGAAACGTTAATCTTTCTAATTGTGCAGAGTATAGAAAACATACCTGAGCTTTCATATGAGCCCATACTAATGAACCAGGTTCTTCATTTAGAACTCTCTTGAACATGCCTCAAATGTCATAATAAAGAAAACTTTGTAAATGACCAGTGAGTCATATAAACACATGTCACAGGAGTATACTTATTACAGTATGAAGCTGAGTAAGAATTAATCTAGATATTTACACAAGTTCCGAATTCCTAGCCAAAAATAAGTTTTTTTTTCATTGTGCATTCTGAATTGGACCTATTAGGTGATCTTAATCATCCCTAATTCCAACCCGTTCCTCTCAAAGTTTTCTGTACTCAGTACTTTAGTGAAGATGTCAGCAATTTGTTTATTTGTAGCACAAAAATCTATAGAGATCATTCCTTTCTCATAGTTATCTCTCAAGATGTGGTGTCTAACATCTATGTGCTTAGTCCTCTTATAATGAACAAGGTTCTTTGTCATACTTATAGCACTAGTGTTATCACAGAATATAGAAATGCAACCAACTTCAATGCCAAAATCTACTAGCTGTTGTTTGATCCATAGCAATTGAGCACAATAATAAGCAGCAACAACATACTCAGCTTCAGCAGTAGATAAGGCCACTGAATTTAGCTTTTTAGTAGCCCATGACACAAGACATGAACCAAGAAAGTGTGCCATACCTGAAGTGCTCTTCCTATCCACTAGGAAACCTGCATAATCAGCATCAGCATATCCTACTAGATTGAAATTACTACCTTTGGGGTACCAAAGATACAAATTAGTGGTGCCTTTCAAATATCTAAGTATCCTCTTGACGGCAGTCAAGTGAGACTCTTTTGGATTGGCCTGAAAACGAGCACAAAACGCTACACTAAAAACAATGTCAGGTCTACTAGCAGTAAGATACAAGAGTGAACCAATCATACCCCTGTACAACTTTTGATCAACTGATGAACCAGGTTCATCAATGTCTAATTTAGTGGCAGTTGCAATGGGTGTATCTATTTCTTTTGATTCTTCCATTTTAAACTTTTTGATAAGCTCTTTTGCATACTTCTGCTGATGGATCATGGTTCCATTAGGACTTTGTTTGATCTGTAAGCCTAAGAAGAAGTTAAGCTCACCCATCATACTCATTTAAAACTCACTCCCTATTAGTTTTGCAAAGTCTTTACTTAGCTTATCAGTGGTGGCACCAAAGATTATGTCATCAACATATATTTGTACCACAAGGCAATCCTTACCTTTTTCCCTTAAGAATAAGGTACTCTCAATTTTACCTCTTTTGTAACCATGTTCAAGCAGAAATTTGGACATTCGTTCATACCATGCTCTTGAGGCCTGCTTGAGTCCATAGAGAGCCTTGTCTAACTTGTACACATGCTCAGGACATTCCTTGCTCTCAAACCCTGGAGGTTGTTTCACAAACACTTCTTCTTTCAGGTAGCCATTCAGGAAGGCACTTTTGACATCCATCTGATAAAGTGTGAATTCCTTATGTGCTGCAAAGGCTATGAGGAGTCTGATTGCCTCTAGTCTTGCAACTGGAGCAAAAGTCACATCATAATCTATGCCCTCCTATTGGCTGTAACCTTGGACCACCAGTCTTGCCTTGTTTCTTGTAACTGTTCCATCTTCATCAAGTTTGTTTTTGGAGACCCATTTTGTACCAATAACTGATCTATCCTTGGGTCATGAACCAGATGCCAAACTTGACTTCTCTCAAACTGATTGAGTTCATCTTGCATTGCATTCACCCAATCTGCATCCTGCAAAACCTCAACAACATTTTTAGGTTCAATAAGAGATAAAAAGGCATCAAAAGCACACAGATTCTTTAATTGTGATCTAGTTTTAACTCCAGATGTTGGATCAGTGATAATGTTCTCAATAGGATGAGAACTTTGATACTTTTGAGGTTTCACAACCAACTGGTTTCTACTAGATGCTTCTCCCATGTTCTGTTGCTGAGGAACAAGGTCATGAACAGGTTCTTTTAGGAGATTTATTTCAATTCCTCTTTGATTAGTTCCCCCTGTCAGGTTGCCCTGAATAGAAGAACCTGTTCCATTACATGTTCCTTCATTTGGTGCCATTTTGACTTTTGCTGAGGCTTCAGTCAAATCCTTTACCAGTCCAATGGCTTCATCTTCATGTTCTTGTCTCTCAGAAAGAATGTTAGTTTCATCAAATACCACATGCACACTTTCTTCTACACACAAAGTTCTTTTATTGAACACATTATACGCTTTTCTATGTGAAGAATATCCTAAGAATACTCCCTCATCACTTCTGGGATCAAACTTACCTAGGGAGTCTTTTCCATTATTGTGCACCAAGCACTTACATCCAAATGTCCTAAGATGGGATATATTTGGTTTTCTCCCTTTAAGTAACTCATAGGGAGTCTTCTCTAAAAAAGGTCTAGTCATGCATCTATTGATAATGTAGCATGCAGTCTTTACAGCCTCTGCCCAGAAGGTATGGGGCAACTTACTAGAAAGAAGCATAGTCCTAGCCATGTCTTCAAGAGTCATGTTCTTTCTTTCAACTACTCCATTTTGTTGAGGAGTCCTAGGGGTAGAGAAGTTATGATCTATACCATTTTCATCACAGAATAAAGCAAACTTAGCATTTTCAAATTCAGTTCCATGATCAGACCTAATGGATGCAAGTTGATTTCTGTCACGCCCCAAAACCGAGGGACATGACCAGCGCTCGACCGGGTAGCCCCAGTCAAGCAGACCTGGGTGCCTTTCCTATCCCACGTGTTACCCCGTGTTTTCATTACTCATTAATCAAAGAAATTGCCGTTATAATTAAAATACCTTTTTACGGAATATACAATAACAACATGGTTACTTAGCGCGGTTTACAACTTACATCGCCCAACATACCAAAATGCATATTACATAAGTTCGTAACCCACATTTACTGTCTACGGAGCCTCTAAAGATACACAGGATAATACAGTACTTGCCGGGAACAAGGCTCCGGCTATACCTTACACAAATACCAAAATAAGACTCCGAAATAAAAGCGGCATGAGCTACGCAGGGCCCTAAGAGGAAAGGGGCTCACTAATACAGCTGACGGAAGATGAAGGGGAGCTACGGTCGGTGCACTGGAGTACCTGCTATGGATCCACCTATAATCATAACACGAATGTAGCGCCCCCAGCAAAAGGGACGTCAGTACATTCGAATTGTACTGGTATGTATGAACAAACTTTTCCCTAAGCCAACTCAAACCATACACAAGTAACAAGTAATAATGGAATCAACAATCAAATACACATGAAAAGAAACAATCAAGCCAAACAAATTTACAATCTCTCATTTCCCCTTTAACATTTTTCACATCAATGATTTAGAACTTTCTCATATTTTCATTTCAATAGTGATTTCGATCACTTTCCACCCTTATTACCTCGGCCAACCTTATTACCTCGGCCACCCTTATCACCACAACCCACACCTTATTACTTCGTGTTGCGGCGAGCAACCCGATCCCACCGAGCAATCACAATTCACAAACAACACAACAACAACAATGCTCAAGAAGTACAACAACAATTCTCAAGGAGTACAACAACAATTCTCAAGGAATAACAACAACAATTCACAAAGAATTTCCATAACCAACAATACAATTTCCATCATATTCAACAACTCATATGCATTTTATGTCACAACAATAATTGCCCACGACAAGCCATATATGTTATTACCACAGTTGTTCCAATTGCATCATTTACGATTTCCTTCCATCATTTGTTTCTCAGCTGTTACCACATAACACTTACACAATAACACACTTGGTTTATTGCCAATTACTTACACCATTATATCGGGAGACTTAACCACGAACACTCAAATCATACCAATCACAAGAATTTCACACATAATACACGTAGATATCACATACCAAATATTCGTACACCAAACAAGGTGATTTTACAAATGTCAAAGTTAGCCATACATACCTGGAGCCGAATTCCCTTTTAATTTCTACTTTCAACTTCACCAAAACGCCTAGCAACATCAATCTAGTGCACAAATTAACACATATTTCTTAGAATCAAAGTTCCCAATCACCACCCGAACACATTTAGATTATCAACCCTCCTTTGTACAATCCTTTACTCCTACCCAATCCCTCTTACCAGATTTTAGGTTTAAAAAGACATGCATGAATGTTTCGACCTCTACTATCAAGAATCAATGCATGAGACTCCCCCCCCCTAATTAAACCTGAAAATTAATGAAAATGGGTTAGGGATTTTACCTGCAAGAATGGGGATGAAGACACTCACTATGAAATTTCCTGGCCCGGTTAGTTTTGAAGAATCAATTTGAAGAAGATGAACTCTCTCTGAAGAACCCCTCCTCCCTCTGTCTTATTTTTGTTCAGAAAAGTGGTTAAAATGTGGTGTTGGGGTGTTTTATTAAAAAGGGGGTCGGGTTTAAAATTTAGAAAAATTAGGAGCCCGAGTCAGGTTTGCGGTCGCATTTTTGCGATCGCAGATACGAAATGCGGTCCGCAGAATGGACCGCAGAAAGTGTTCCAAAAACCTGATTCCACTGTTTGGGTATGCGGCGGAAATGCGGTCAGTATACCCAATTTGCGGTCGCATAATGCATTGTATTTTTTACCTCAAATTTGACTGACACATTGACTCACTTTGCGATAGAAATGCGGTCCGCATATCAGTTATGCGGTCGCATTCCTAACACATATTCGGAGCTTAACACCATGAGCTACTAGGTTTTGAGCACAAATATTTTTTTACGGGGCCTTACAATTTCCTAATTATTTCTAAGTTTTTCTAACAAAGGCAGTAAATATGTCAAATGCTTCATCTTTAGATGTTAGAGATAGTACCCAGGTAAATCTAGAATAATCATCAACAAGTACCATTACATATTTCTTTTCACCTCTCCTTATGGTTCTCATTGGACCACAGAGATCCATATGGACCAGTTCCAACGACTTGGTTGTGCTTACCATTTTCTTGCTTTTGAAGGATGATCTTACCTGCTTCCCCCTTGCACAGGCCTCACAAACTTTGTCTTCCTTGAACTTGATGTGAGGTAACCCTATCATTAAGTCCTTAGAGACTAATTTGTTTAGCTGATTCAGACTGGCATGACCTAGTCTTTTGTGCCACAGGAGGGGATCATTATCCAGCACACTTAGGTAGGTTAGTTCATTTTCTGAGAGAGTAGATAAATCTACAATGTAAATATTGTTAACTCTTTTTCCCTGCAAAACAATCTTGTCATTGGTAAGGTTAATCATAAAGCATTTTGTAGAGGTGAATGCTATAAGGTTACCTCTGTTACACAGTTGTGACACACTGATCATGCTGTATTTAAAGCCATCTATCAAGTAGAAATTCTCAATGGAGTGAGAGTCTGTCTTACCAACCTTTCCAACCCCAATAATCTCACCTTTCTTCCCATTTCCAAAGGAGACATTACCTCTCTTTAGGTCCTCAAGTGAAAAGAACTGGTTCTTGCTTCCAGTCATATGTTTTGAGCAGCCACTATCCATGTACCATATTTGGCTACTTCCCTTCACTTGGACCTGCAAAAAAATCAGGGGTTAGTCTTAGGAACCCAAACTAGTTTGGGTCCCTTTCTATAGGCAAAGGGATAAATCACATTCCTTCTAGCCCAACCAGGCAGCCTATTTTTTTCTTGAACAAAAACTTTGTTCTTTTGACTGGCCTTTTCTTTTGCGTTACATTCATTTTTGTAATGGCCAGTCTAGCCACAGTGTGTGCAAATTTTGTTCTCAGGAAGAGTGAGGTACTTGCTTTTAGGATCCCACTTAGGTGCTTGAGTCCCATGGCCAAGTCCTCTTTTGTTGCTACTATGATGTTCTTGTAGCCAGAAGAGTGCATCAGAAGCCTTGTTCCATTTGCAAGTTCTGTCTAGTTCATGTTTTACTTTCCCTAGATCTTCTTTTAATACTCTTATCTACTCATCCTTCCTGTACAGCTCATCCTTCATTTTTCCTAAGTTTTCTTCTAGGGTGAGATGTGTGTGATCAGCTTTCTTCTTTCCTGTTCCTAATTTCAGTTTTAAGTTCTCAGACCTTAGTTCTAGGACACTGGTGTCAAGTTCAAGAACCTGGTTCTTCAACTCACCATTTTGTCTTCTTCAGGGATAATCCTTCCAAGAGAGTTAAGTTCATTTGTCATTGTGGTGAACCTTGTATACATCTCTTGGATGGTTTCTCCTTCCTTCATGGTTTAATTCTCATATTGAGAATACAGCAGTGTTCCTCTGGACCTCTTCACTTGAGGTGTTCCTTCATGAGCCACTTGCAAAGTGTCCCAGATTTCCTTAGCAGTGGTACAACATTGAATTCTACTGTATTCATCTAGACCTAGTCCACACACAAGCCATTTCTTAGCCTTAGCATTCTTTTCCCACTTCTTCAGGTCTTCAGCAGTGCAGTCAGCTATTGTCTTTGGCACATCCACTCCTTCCTCATTCTTCTTTGTAGTTACCAAAGGACCATCAGTGACTATGTCCCAGAGTTCATAGTCTTCTCCTATGATGTGATCCCTCATCCTGTTCTTCCACCACGAATAGTACTGACCATTGAAAAGTGGAGGCCTAGCAGTGGATTGCCCTTCCCAGTTCCCAGGTGGTGCACTCATGTTGATCTTTTCCTAAGATGTTAGCCTCTTCAAGGATAACCCGCTTTGATACCAATTGATGTTCGAAATGTCAATACCACACAAGAGGGGGGGTGATTTGTGTGGTGCCCAACTTTCGCTCTAGAAGAACCAGGTGTTGATACCCAATTTTTTCCTGTATTTTTAAATATGGAAAATACCTTCAAAACGGTCTGTATATGCATATATAAGCATATCCCAAGGTTTCATTATTTTTCCTTAATTTTTTGAAGATTTTTAAATCAATTTATTGCCCTATTTTATCAAGAAAAACCAATAATTGTCCCCAAAATTATTATTTTTTTGTGATACACTTATTTTATTCTCATCTTATACTAAAATATAGATAAGATATTTTTTACAAATTTATTTAGTATTTTTAAGGACAAAATTGCATAATTGCAATATTAGCCATTTTTAGGCTTAAATTCGTGTCATGTTTATAAAATGGGATTTCATATTTTTAAATTGATAATTATATATTATAAATCATTTTACTGCTTTAAATTTGTTTTCAGAAATTTATTTACTATTTTCTATAAATTAAATGGGAAAAAAGGGCTATTTAACTTATAGCCAGATTTGAATTTCTAATCTAGCCTAATTAAACCAGCACATATCCCCTAATTAAACAAGCCCAAACACCCAAGCCCAATCCTAAATCTACCCGACCCAATTCGATTAAATCTTGGACGTTGATCAATTTTGATCAACGGTCCAGATCCTTTCTTACCAAATTAAACAAACGACCCCCACCCCCAAACACCTCTCATTCCTCACTCAACCGACTCTAATCTCTATCTCTATCTCTGGTTCTCTCTAGAACCTTCCCCTTTCCCCTCCGCTCCGATGAGCTTCACTCGCCTTCTCCGGCCACCTCCTGGCCCTGAATCCATGGTGGTCTCACCACCTACCAGCCTTCTATGGTTCCTGTACGCTTGGTTGCTGAAGTTTCATGGCCTAACCACAAAGAAGCTTCATCCAGACCTTGCTTTATTCAAGTTTTATGGCCATCTCCGGCCTTGCTCCGGCAAGCCATGTCTGTTTCGAGCTTGACCTCGACTCCTCCTGCTTAAATCAACGACTACCCAAACCTTTCTCACCATTTGGGTTCCTCTGAAACCCTAGTTTTCGAGGTTCTTCTGAGTTCTTTAGATCTGTTCCAGATCCGTGTTTTCCCTAAAACTTTTAAACGACTTTTTGATATTTCTTTCAAAACTATGCTTTCAAAACCTTTATTTTTCCGATCTAGGGTTTTTGAGTTATTTAGATGTTTCTCTGATTTTCTTTTTCTCTTGTGTGCTTCTTCTACTATGTTTCTTATTAAGTTTCTTCTACTGTGCTCTTGTTTCTTCTACTATGTTTCTTTATATGTTTCTCCTACTACATTCTTATTAGTTTCTCCTACTGTGTTCTTATTAGTTCCTTCTACTATGTTTCTTTGAGTTCTTCTACTGTGTTTTGCATGTTGTTCTTTTACTATGCTTCTCATGAGTTCCTGCTACTGAAAAAGCATGTTGAAGGTCTCAGTTCTTTTCTGAGACCCCTGAACCTTTTTCGATTAGTATCTTTTTCCTTGATTACTTGTCCTCTCGTCTCCGCACTCGATTGATGATAAAAATCCAAAATTAGCTATGTGGTATGCTTGTCCTTCATCTTGGAAATTGTTTGATTTCAGAAACCCCAACTATTTCGAGTTTCTAAATTTGTTTCCTCTGTTGCTCAATTGAATCTTGAAATCTTTGTTTCACTCTCTATTTCTTTAGGCAATTCTGATTCTCTACTAAACTCTTCTAAGGTCCTTATACTGGACCATTTGTATGCTATTTGATACTATCTCTCTTCTACGCTGCTGACCTATGTGACTACCATCTTTGCAATGGCATGACGTTTATTTGCCCTAAATTCAGCTTAGCATGTTTGTGTGCTCTTTATATGTGCTGAACTCCCCTCTAAAATGGCTTTCAATTTTGATTGATTTCAGACTTCCTTTGTGAAAATCAGATTGATCTTCTTTCCTTGTTTGCTGATTTTCCTATTGCTTGGTTTGAGTCGAAAACTTTCCTTAGCTTTTCTGACTTGGTTTATTCATGGACCAATAATTAAAAACCTCTAACTCCTTGATTTACTGTGTACTAATTGATTTTCTACCTTATTTATGTAACCGTGTATTTCAAATTTCTGCCCTTAAATAAACTCCTATGTATTTACCCCTAATTGCCTACTTTGCACAAGATGCTTGTTTGATCTCTTTTCTTAAATAATTTTCTTGCTCATTATCGTGTAAGTCTGAATTCCTTATAAGTACACGACTCTTTCATTAACACAGGGGACCCATCATTGGTAGTCTTTCTGAACTTATACTAGTATTCTCTCTTATTGTTTGTACTGTGGCCTGTTTATAAGTTTTGCTGCCTGCTTTCTCTATTTGCTTCTTTGAAACTTGTATGTCCTTATTTAAGCTTTGTAGCACCACAACAATGTGTTTACTTACTGCTTTTATACCCCTATTAGCTTACTTCTTCTGTATAGTTCAACACTTACTCTAGCATACTGATTTCTTTCTGCCTGTTCTACTATGAATCCAAAACCACTACCCCTATGTGTTTAAGCTATGGTTTGAGTCATGGCAATAATGCAAGTTATTGTCCATGAATCAGACTTGATCCCCTGGGATCCTAGCCTCTAATAGTATGTGTTCTGGCAGGCTTATAGGTGTGCTAGCACTCTCCATTGCTAAGCATGCCTAAAGTCTGCCCTTGCCTAAGCAATAGGCTCTTTACAATCTCCATATTCCCCTGAACCCCTTATGTGTGCTTACTTGTAGATGTTTCCCTCTCCCTTTCCCCTTTTTAGCATTCAGTTCTGCACTTGCACACTTTCTTAGTCTTTATGTTCTGCCCCACTCTGGTGAAGCCTGCCTTGGGACCCTTTGAGTTCCCTCTGAACTTGGACACTTGAGGGTCGGCCCTTCCACACTGCACTTATCCCCAATCTGATAATACATTTGGGTGTGAGCATTGCCCGGAGTCCCTTCGAGGCTCTTAGGGAACTTTGACACACTCAAATGAGAGAAAGGCTTTGGATCATGATCTCTTGGAATTGGTTTACCACATATTTCACACATGAAGTCTGAATCAGGCTCTCTTTTATTGTACTTTTATTTATTCGTTTTCTGATGTATTTTTTTTACCTTATTCCGGGCTGTAATAATTTGTAATAAACTCTTGGGGATGGTTAGTGAAAAGGGACGGGTAACTATGTATGCAAAAAGGGGTAGATACCATGCCTATAGGAATTTTGAATTCTGCATATGCACATAGAAATCATGCCTATAGGTTCTTCTGAATTCTGTATACCCATCATTCACATAGAAATCATGATCATAGGACTACTACATTCATATAGAAATCATGCTTACAGGATTATCTAAATCTGTACGTTCAATCACACCTAGATATCATGTTCATAGGTCTTAAATAAATTTCTGTTATCCTGTTCATAGGTCTTAAACAAATTCTGCATCTAGATATCATGTTCATAGCTTAAAAACGAGTCTTCTGTATTTTATACCATGTCTGAAAAGGCTTACAATCAACAACGCCTAGAAATCATACCTATAGGAAGTCCTAATCGAATCTGAATCGCTTCATTCACGAATAGAGCTAAAATCAGTAATAATGGGTACTATCAGTTGCAGAGCTTATAACCCTCATTAAAACTCGCCTCTCTTTTAAATAACCTGACTTCCCTTTTAACCAGTTCGTATCCAGTTTAGTTTAGACCTTGTTATTTCATTGCTTTCTGAATTAAATAGATACCATGCCTATAGGATCCTTGTCCAACATTTTGACAAGCCTTAGGGTAAAGCTATAAACTGAATCTGTTCTATTAACTAAAACTGGCTGGCAGGCCTGATTTGGGCTTCTTATCTGAATTATGTAATAAATCGGTCTGACTCAACCTTTAAGTTATTCAACGTTTAGTATTCAATCAGACCCTAAATAGCATGTGTAAGTCATGCTAATTACGTGCTTCTTTGTTTAAAGGGGGTACATTTGAGCCTTTGCTTGTTATGTGCTTTCCCCCAACTTGTTATACGTGTTTTGTATGTCGCCTTAGAATTTTGCCCCTTTAAAACCACAAATAAGCCTAACATCCCTTCCCTTTAGGATTAGTAGTCCTAATACCTCCAGGACTGATAGGATTGGGACGGGTAATATCATGCAATAGGTAAACGAGACCATTCCGCGCTTTAATACCTTAACGGGGTGGGAAGGGTAGATATGGATATGATGACTACGCGATAATGTCACGTGTAGCCCCTCATTGAGGAGTGATTACCGGGCATTGTGTGGGTGATCCATGTAATTAATAAACCAAGGACCCCTCTCCCTTTATTCTTTATTTCTTTCTTTTCAGCATTTTAACTCTTTGTTTTTAAAATCAGCTTTTCTAATTATTCTTTCAAACCTTGTTTACTTTCAAACCTTTATGTGATGAAATCCCCTCTTATTTGAGCCCTATTTGTTTGTATGCTAATTGTACCCAAATTCACAATAATAGTCTGGCCGGGAACCACACTAGTGGATTCTGAGGGGTGCCTAACACCTTCCCCTTAGAGTAATTTCAAGCCCTTACCCAATCTCTGGTTACTCAAATCAAATCTCCTTGGTGTCCTAATGCACCCTGATCATTAGGTGGCGACACTTCAAATCAAACCGAATTCCCAAAAGGAATGAGTTGTCCTCCCAAATGTCATAAACCCGATTTCGCGAGAAAAAGGGGGCGCGACAGCATGGCGACTCTGCTTGGGATATTTTTTAGGCTTTTACCATTTCAGACTATTATTGTGAGTTTATGCTTCTTTATGGGCAACTATTTGTTTATTTCTTTTAAGCATTCAATTTCCTCTTCAACTACAAAACTGACTTGTCTCTTTGTTTCTTGCCTTTACTGCTTTCCTTCATTTCCGCTTTAAATTATGAAACTGTTGTATTTACTGCTTTCTTGAACGTGCAAATACGTGACAACATGCCTTTAATTGTTGCATAATCATGCTCAACATCATATTCCACTTGTGCAAAACAATCCTACAGCAGCGCTTATAATTAGTGGTTGCGCTCTTCCAATATTATCACCCCCTAAATCTGGAAAAGGCGTATTTGCGTTAAAACCAGTCGATCAACGGTGTAGTCGACGGTTCCGTGCCTTTCCCCCTTGAGTTGTCCGCTCAAGGGTACCAGTCTAAAACCCCATAGAAATCTTACTCTGTTTAACTGTGCATGCATCATGGTCAAACCTAGCCGAGTCAGTTATGTTGTCCGCATAATGACTCTCAAAGATGGCCTTGTCCAAAGTCCACTGGGTTTCCCTGAAACCCAAACGGACATTATCATGTTCTGTGCATTTATTTGGAGAACTAAATGCTTTTATGTCAATTATTGATGTTAAATAGCCGAGTTCAGTAGGGGAAAGGGCCTAACCTTATTTTCTTGCAGATAATGAGGCACGAAATCTCCAGATTCGGCATGGTTACCAACATCCACCCGAGACTGAAGGCGGACATCTAGCCAGAGCCTACCTATTGCTGGGAATTCGCGAGCTGAGAAAGTTATTTGACGAAGCCAGGGATGCCGAGTCTGGGAAGGGTCCTTCAGGGACCAAGTAGATAGGACTTTATCTTTTCGCTTTTTAAATGTAATAACGCCAATGGCCATTAGTGACTTTATTTTTCCTGTTATTTAGTGTCGATTTGGGATTCGTCGTATTTTCTATCAATAAAATGAGGCATTTAGCATTCCAAGTTCTCCAAATCAATCTGTCGCTAGGCCTACCCAAATTAGGACGCGATTTACATTCCCGCATTATGTGTTTAAATATTATATCGATTTTTCATGAACCTCACTAACTTGGCTACCTTTTTGTTTATTTTTTGTTTTTGATTATTCCCCTCCCCAAAGGTTAGTTCGAGCACTCTGGCAACATCATCCTATTCCACAAGATCCAAGGGCCCTCCACCTACTCCTCCTCTCAGCCCCATCAAAAACAAGAATAAAGGAATGATGGATGATTTGAACAACGCTAGAAAGGAAAACTCAACTGAACGGGTAGAGGTCACTCACGGTCATGGGTACTTTGGTCCCTAAGGAGATTGCCTCCCAACTGGAGCAAAAGCTGCTGAAATTTCAGGATGAACTTGATCAAGTCTGGAATTTAGTGAATCTGTCATTTTTCCTCACTACTCCAGATATCAATTTCCCAAATGCTCAGAACCCCACACCTCCACAGAGTCCCCCAAAGCAACAGAATCACACCACTCCTCACCACCACTACAACACCTGCTATACTTCCAACAATACCCCGCTGCTCATCCCAGAACCATAAAACTCCACAAATAATCACTGCCACACCAACCATAATACCCCCATCTACGTGGAGACGGTGCCGCACTCCACCCCACCGATCTCAAACACACCCGAGTCTCATGAAAAAGATTTGCTTATCAAGAACGTGGCTGAAGAACTGAAGAAATTGATTAGTAGAATTCAAGGTGTTGAGGGAAGTAAGGGAGTTGAAGGGCCGAACTATGAAGATCTTTGCATACAGCCCGATGTCGAACTGCCCGAGGGGTACAAACCTCCTAAATTCGAGATGTATGATGGTATAGGGGATCCAAGGGTCCATTTGATAACATACTGTGACAAGCTGGTTGGAGTAGGAAAAGACGAGAAAATCCGCATGAAGCCTTCCATGAGGAGCTTGAAGGGAGATGCTTTATCTTGGTACATTAGACAAGATCCAAAGAAGTGGCAGAACTAGGTAAGCATGGCGTCCGACTTTATGGACAGGTTCAGGTTCAACACGGAGAATGCGCCGGATGTGTTCTATATTCAAAATCTAAAGAAGAAGCCCACAGAAACATTCTGCGAGTACGCAACTTGCTGGAGGTCCGAAGCTGCTAAGGTTACACCCGCCTTAGAGGAAGAACAAATGAACAGATTCTTCGTCCGGGCCCAAGACCCACAGTATTATGAGAGGTTGATGATGATCAAGGGCCACAAATTTTCTGACATTATCAAGCTGGGAGAAAGGATCGAAGAGGGCATCAAATGCGGTATGGTTACTGATTTCGAGGCTTTATAAGCTACAAACAAGGCCTTACAGTCAAGCGGTGTGTCCAAGAAAAGGGACGTAGGAGCCGTAATGGTGGCACAGAGAACCAAATCTCCCGTCAAATAACAAACCTACCCAATGCCTCCACTCACATATCAGCCTACTCCAAACTACCAAGCACCCTCACCCTCTTACCAAACTCCACCACCCACTTATCAATCACCTCCACCACTCACATATCAGCCTACTTCAACCAAATATTCCCAACCCGCACATGCTTACCAAGCCTACAATACTCAAGCAACCCACTATCAATCTCCACCTGCACGCCAAAACTTCCCTAGACCTCGACCAAACTTTGGCCGAAGACCTCCAAAACAATATACGACTATTGTTGAACCTATCGACCAGTTGTATGAAAGACTCAAGACTGCTGGCTACGTCACCCCTATCCCTGCTGCTCCTGAGAACCCTTCTCAGTGGGTTAATCCAAGCAAGTCCTGTGCATATCATTCCGGCATGAAAGGACACACCATTGATAAATGCCCGCTCTGAAAGATAAGATCCAGACGTTAATTGATAACAAGATCATTATGGCAAAGGAGCATGCTCTGAATGTCCACAATAACCCTCTGCCAGATCACAAGGGTGGAGGTGTTCACATGATTGAAATAGAGGATGATTGGGACCCCAAGGGATCGATAGGTTTCATCACAGAAGGTGACAACCCAAAGAAACCAATAGTCACCATTAATCCGATCATAGTCCAGATCCAGCCCTCTGGGGATGCCGAAGTAAATATGTCCATACCGTTGGATTTTGAAGCGCCACCATCTGCAAAGATGCCAGCACCAATTGAGGTTGAATTCGTGTCTCCAGTAAAGGCACCTACACCATTCGAGGTTTCAGTTTTACCTCCCAAGATGCAGGCTCCGTTCAGAGTAAAGATAGCCACTCGAATTCCAGTGACAATGTCAGCCATAACACCGTTCCATACAAAGGCTATACCATGGGACTACACAGCCGAGGCAAGAAGGAAAGGCAAGGCTATTTTCGGGGAAGCTATTGCGGCACAGGGTATGACGAGAACTGGTAGAGCTTATACCCCGGAACATCTGGCTGAGTCGAGCAACCAGGCTTCTAGCCGGCCAACCATCATTGAAACAGGGCCCGACGATCTCTTGAGAAAGATACAAGCCAAGGAATACTCGATCGTTGATTAGCTGAACAAAACACCGCCGCAAATTTCTATCCTCGCTTTGCTACAGAGCTCCGATGCGCACAAGAATGCCCTGTTAAAGGTGCTGAGTGAGGCGTATGTACCGAGAAACATCACCGGTGGGGAGATGGCTAACATGGTAGGCCAAGTATTGGAAAGTCACAAGATCACTTTTCATGAAGATGAGCTGCCACCAGAGGGGTTGAGTCACAACAAGGCGTTGCACATCACCGTGCAATGCGAAGATTATTTTATCACCAGAATCCTGATTGATGTAGGGTCCAATCTCAACATTTGTCCGTTGGTAACACTCAGGACATTGGGAAAGGGACTGCATGAGATCAAGGACGGGGCCATCAACGTCAAAGCTTTCAACGGTTCCCAAAAGTCCACCATTGGAGAAATTAGCCTGTGTTTGCAAATGGGGCCTACTTGGTTTGATGTTTGCTTTCAAGTAATAGACGTGCCGACATCTTACAATCGGTTGTTGGGACGAGCATGGATTGATGTCGCTGGGGCCGTAGCGTCAACACTATATCAGGCAGTGAAGTATGAGTGGAATCACCAAGAGGTGATCATTCACGGCGACGGTAGTAATCCCATATACAGTCGCCAAACCATCCCGACAATAGGAGGCAGAAGAAAGATAGGCAGGGAGACTTATCACCACATCGAGCGGGTCAACGCCGTTGATAAAGACAAATGGTGGGACAACAAAATTGAAAGCATATTGAACTGGAGCGGATACGAACCCGGCAAGGGACTTGGCAAGAACCTCCAAGGAGTCGCTAAGCCTATCAAACTTAAAAAACATGGCACCACCTTGGGATATGAGTATACTTGGAAGGAATTCAACCACTGGTCGCCACCATGGCGCGGCCCTTACTATCCATTGGAGCAGCCAATACCACGCTTAGAACAGACTTTCCAACCGGCCGAAGTTATCTATGGGTCAGAAGAAGAGGAAGCACTGGCAGCAGTGAGTAGTTTTTTCCTGGAAGACAATGATATGGATTGTTGTGTCATTTTCGAGGAGGAAGGGGAGGAAGGCCCTTCCATACAGGCTGTTAGCAGAGGAGCAAGCCTAAATAACTGGACCATCAGGACCACCAGAGCCCGGCGAGCCTCGGGGTAGCAAGGCTGAACAAACATCATGCACTATCTTTTAATATTATTTTTTTAAGCAAATCCACTAGGCAAGTGCCTAGTGCTAGTTTTATTAATAATAAAAAGAAAAAAAAAAGAACCACATAGGAAGAGTACAAATAAGGGGGACAATAGCACCAGTAGTGTTGCCTCTATGCCTTGGCTATATAATCACTCCTCTGCGCCTCACATTGCCCTTATGGCAGCCTCATGTAGAGGAATCATGGTGTAGCTGCCGGCAAAGTCTCACGAGGGCATATAACCTCATAGCCATTTGGATATCTTTCCAAAGGCATAGGACTAGAGCAACACAAACTAGGCTAAACCTTACCTTACTAATCCTATTGAGGCAAATAAAAAGCCTCGCCTACTAACAAGCATGTAAAAAGAAAGAACTAGAGAGCACTAAATATTCTATAATCATCACAGAGTTTATAACATACTCTGTGATGATATTACATAGAACTATACTAATGTGATGGTAAAATAAAAATGTGTAGTAGCAACTATGTTGCTCTTTCTTCTCTAGTCTTGTGAAATCTTCAATTTGTAGACTCCTGTATTCTTCATCTACCCTTTTCAAAATGTCTTCAAAATTCATGGTTTCTTCTTTGAACGATTGGACTTTGTAGATGTGGTTTGGATGGCCTATTTTTGTTTGGCCACTCTCATTGGAAGTCGCCTTATGTTTGCATCTTCATTTACCCTTCCGTCCCAACTTTTGTCCCTTGTATGAGACTTTTTGCTTTGTCCACTATGCATTGGTGAAAGATCACCTTTCCTTGTTGCCTCTGCCTGGCATTGTTGTAACATTGCCTCTTCCTTACCTTCTTCATACACCTCTCTCCCTAAGTTTAAAGGATTTAGTATGCCTTGAACAAGATCTTGAGATACCAAAGTATTTGCCTCATCTTTAGTGATCAAGGCTGCCTTGTTGTGCCCTTTATTTACCCTTCCAGTGCTAGCAACCTTAGGCGTATTTAAAGAGTTTAGGGATTTGGAACTTACCAAAGCATCGAGCATATTTCTATCATCCAAAGAGATGGGTGGAACCCTTACATCTTGTTGAAGTTGTCCACCAGTTGTTATTGCTTTCTCACGCAACTGCTGCTATCTAGATTTTACCGTTGCTATTGCTTGCCTATCATCAGTAGAAATGGTAGCTAAAATGTTTGGAATGAGATGTTGTTGCTCTAGGCTAGCTGTGCCTGTAATATCAACTAGAATGCTAGATATAAGCAGGTGCTGCCCAGGCATCGCATCTACTGCCTGTGCCATCGAGCAAGCAGCTGTTATGCTTTGTTGCTGCCTATTTTTAGGAGTAAAATCTGGGCCTTTGCATTTAATTTTATCCCTGAGTTCAACTTTGAAGAGCTGCCAATTTATGGTAAAGGTGAGCCAACTGATAACATCTCCTCATCACCAATACACCTCTCATCATCATCAGTAGAATCCTCCACAAAATCAATCCGCAGATCTTCATCACCATCATATTCGCGTTGATCAACCCATAGCATGGAATTGATTACCATCTCACTCACATTTGCTTTAATAATCTCATTGTTGTTTCCTGTTGATAACACCATCTGTTCATGATCACCTCCATGCTCACCACAAGACTCAAACGATTGTGATGGTACTTCAAAGACGGATGTATTCAATATAACCAATGGTTGATTAACCATATTTTTGACAATCATTGCATTTTGTGCTTCTCTAATAATTTGTTCCACATGAGGGCTTGAAAATCACAGTGTTGGAATATTTGAGCTATGTGCTTGCACGCCCAGGTTTTCCTCCACATCGTTATTCTTTGAGGCATTTGATCGAACATCCAATTTTTTTTCCAAATCTATGCTGCCTCGACCTCCTCGTTCAATGTTGAGTACTGGAACTATTTTCTTGGACATCACATGCCCCTTTGAATCTGTTGCATCACCTTCAAGATCCTCAGCAATAGCAAGAACCTCGAAGGTATTTGAGCTAGCACCAACAAAAAGGTCATTTCGTCGAGCGCCTAGGTTCTGTGTTTTTGGTGAACCCCCTTTCTTTGTAGGAGATTTTCTACCTATTACCACATTCCTATATCCTCCCTTTTTGGTCACATCACCTCCCTTATCATCCTCTACTATCTTACCAGTTTTATTTTCTATCAGTAAGCTCTTATTACCAACTTTTTCTTTGTCTAAAATCTGGGCAGCAGCTACATTATCAGAAGTTTGCATCTCACCTCCTGCAGCCTTCACATCACACTTTTGTGGAATAAGCTCACCTCGATCTCCAACTTCCTTAGTAATTACTTGTGCAGTTTCACCATCATGATCAACTGCTTGTGTAGCAATTACATCATGATCACTTTTTGAAACTGTGGCAGCTGAAGAATCTACTACTGTGTTTCCTCCAAGTTGTTGCACCTCCTAATTTACTACGTTATTGTTAGGATCAATAGGACTTTTCTTAGGATCAACAACACCCTTTGAGCCTCCACCTGTTGACAAAATAGCTGCAGCACTAGCAAGCTTATCATAAGCTTGCACAATTGGACTCACAGCATTAGAAATCCTTGCTAGAGCTATCCTAGCAGGCATATCGCGAGAGGGTGGATGTGGACCCTTATCCACCTTTGAAACATCACCTGCTATTTTATCCATAGCTTCCAGTTGTTCCTTAATCTGCTGAATATCACAAGGTTGTTGCATTCCAAATTTTATCAATTCTTCTGAATGTGCAGCCTCAAGTTGCCCAGCTCTTTTAGCATTCAAAAAATCCCTAGCATCCATATTACCTTCATGACTGGGCAGAAAACTCCCCTCTAGTGTATCGTCTGCAACAACCTCCTCTTCAACTTGTCTCTTCATTACTCGACACGATTTTTCCTTGTTCCCTTGAAGCTTGCAATACGTGCAATAACTTGGAAGATTGTCATATACAACTTCTTGATAAAACACTGTTTTACCTGTAACTTTGTCGACCATCAGAATTTTCACCTTTTTAGGGTGTTTGTCCAGGAGATCAAGAATGATCTTAACCCTAGCAGCACTAGGCCTTGTTCGATCCTGTGTTGCCTTGTCCACAGCAAGAGGTTTACCCACAACTGATGCAATAGACACCAATGACCTCTTAGCAAAGAAATTAGGAGGCAAACCTGGAAATGAAATCCACACCACTGCCATGGATGTTTCCTCTTTAGGGTTGAAATCCAACGTCCATGGGAAGGTTCTATAAAAAAAATTCATCCCCTTTTGCCTTGATATATCCAGTTGATCTTGATAAACATTGAACATAATCGTTGTATAGATCAAATCTTATTAAAATATGAGGAATTCAAGCAGTCCTATATTGTAGTAACCTTGAATATCAAACTGCGACGAGAAAACTTTTCTAAATTCTTGAAGATTAGGTTTCCGATATGAAAACTTCATGATAACAGCCTGATGTAATCTTTCCTCTCCTGTGAATTAATTAATCTCATCCATTGAGAATTCTACTGTTGGTTCACCATGCACGATTGTTACAGGAACCAACTCGACTTTGTTCAAATTTGCAGCGGATTGTTTTGGACGTAAGTGATCAGCGTATAGTTGTTTTGGATTGTTGTTTGTTGTTGTTTCTATGGTATATTGAATTGCCTCTCCCACAGCCAAAGGCTAGGGAGAGGTCGCAGCAGCCATGGCTGCCTTCGAATGTGAGAGACGACCTAGAGAGAGAAAGCAGAGAGAGGAGAGAGCGTTTTGGGCTTAGGGTTTAGGGTTTTAATTTTATTAGTTTTTGTTTCGCATTTTAATTCCCGCAATAAGATCTTCAATGTTCAAAAAAGTTATGGAATTTATCAAAGCATTTCAATTTTCCCTATAAATCAACACTCTTATTATTTTCTCTCGTTACTTTACTTATATAACATTACTATTACTTGTTTTGATGAACCAATGACTGTGACATGCAATGAGACAACGCAACAAACAGACATAGATTCAGAGGAAGATGACATACCGGAAGAGATTGTTAAGGAAGTCGAGAATTTTGAAAACGGGCCGAAGTCCAACCTGGACGAGACTGAAATTGTTAACTTGGGGGATGAAGAGAATGTCAAAGAAACACGAATCAGCGTTCACTTATCATCATCAGAAAAGAATGAATACACAG
Source organism: Nicotiana attenuata (assembly GCF_001879085.1). Lineage (NCBI taxonomy): Eukaryota > Viridiplantae > Streptophyta > Magnoliopsida > Solanales > Solanaceae > Nicotiana > Nicotiana attenuata. Next base: position 158,877 of record NW_017670979.1, on the reverse strand, counting down.
AGTTTCTAAGAGAATATGAGGACATCTTCGCCCGATCGTACGATGACATGACTGGTCTAAGTACGTCTATTGTGGCACACAAACTGCCAACTGATCCGACATGTCTACCGGTAAAATAGAAGCTCAGAAAATTCAAGCCAGATATGAGTCTGAAAATCAAGGAAGAAGTCACCAAGCAGTTCAAAGCCAAAGTTCTCAGGGTAGTGAAATACCCAACATGGTTAGCTAACATTGTGCCAGTGCCAAAGAAGGACGGGAAGGTTAGAGTCTATATCGACTACCGGGATCTCAACTGGGCAAGTCGGAAAGACGATTTCCCTTTACCAAACATACACATCCTGATCGGCAATTGCGCCAAGCATGAATTGCAATCATTTGTGGATTGTTTCGCTGGTTACCACCAGATTTGGATGGATGAAGAAGATGCTGAGAAAACGACTTTCATTACGCCATGGGGAATGTACTGCTACAAGATGATGTCGTTTGGATTAGAGAATGCAGAGGCCACCTACATGAGGGCTATGACCACCATTTTTCATGATATGATACACAAGGAGATCGAGGTGTATGTAGACGACGTCATCATTAAGTCAAAGAAGGCCACCGATCACATGGAACGAGATACAACCTAAAACCGAATCCCGCAAAGTGTGCATTTGTGGTTCCTGCTGGAAAATTACTTGGGTTCATTGTGAGTCGCCGGGGAATTGAACTGGATCCATCAAAGGTCAAAGCTATCCAAGAACTGCCACCGCCAAAGAACAAGAAGAATGTGATGAGTTTCTTGGGGAGACTCAACTACATCAGTCGGTTCATAGCACAATCTACAGTTATCTGTGAGCCAATCTTTAAGATGTTAAAGAAGGACGCCACTACTAAATGGACGGATGACTGCCAAAAAGCTTTCCACAGAATTAAGGAATACCTATCAACACCACCAGTCTTAGTCCCGCCTGAGCCAGGTAGACCTTTGCTACTCTACATCGCAGTATTAGATGGAGCTTTCGGCTGCGTTTTGGGGCAGCATGATGAAACGGGGAGGAAGGAACAAGCCATTTACTATCTCGGCAAGAAATTCACTCCATACGAGGCCCGGAATTCCCTGTTGGAGCGCACCTGTTGTGCTCTAACTTGGGTGGCCCAGAAGCTGAGGCACTACTTCTGTGCCTATACTACATATCTCATATCAAGAATGGACCCGCTAAAGTACATCTTTCAGAAGCCCATGCCCACTAGCAAGCTAGCCAAGTGGCAAATCCTGTTGAGTAAATTCGACATCGTTTATGTAACCCAGAAGGCAATCAAGGGACAAGCACTAGCAGACCACCTTGCGGAAAATCCCGTAGACGGAGAATACGAACCCCTGAAAATGTATTTCCCTGACGAATAGGCATCATTCGTAGGAGAAGACATTGCAGAATCCTATGATGGCTGGAGAATGTTTTTCGACGGAGCAGCAAATTTCAAAGGAGTTGGCATAGGAGCAGTCCTAGTATCAGAAATCGGTCAGCATTATCCGGTGTCTGCCAAACTCAGCTTCCCGTGCACCAACAATATGGCCGAGTACGAAGCCTGCATCTTAGGGCTCAAGATGGCTATTGACATGAACATTCAAGAATTACTAGTGATCGGAGATTCAGATTTGCTTATACATCAGGTACGAGAAGAATGTGCAACCAAGAACTCTAAGATAATCCCGTATCTGCATCAGGTGCAAGAACTAAGGAAGAGGTTCACAAAGACGGAATTCCAACATGTTCCCAGAATCCAGAATGAGTCCGTCGATGCATTAGCTACCATGTCATCCATGATACAACATCCAGACCAAAACTTCATTGATCCCATTCTAGTAAAGATCCATGATCAGCCAGCCTATTGTGCCCACGTTGAAGATGAGGCAGACGGAAAGCCTTGGTTTTATGATATCAAGGAATATTTAGCAAAGGGAGAATACCCAGATCTTGCAAATCCTATTCAGAAGCGCACACTTCTGAGGTTATCCAACAACTTCTTTCACAGTGGAGGAATCCTATATAGAAGGACTCCCGATTTGGGATTATTAAGGTGTGTTGACACAAAGGAAGCATCTAAGTTACTGGAGGAAATCCACGCAGGGACCTGTGGTCCACATATGAACGGTTTTGTCTTAGCAAAGAAGATCCTCCGAGCTAGTTACTTTTGGATGACTATGGAAACGAACTGCATTCAGTATGTCCGGAAATGCCACCACCGCCAGATACATGCAGACATGATAAAGGTGCCACCAAATGAGCTTAATGCAACAAGCTCACCATGGCCTTTCGCCGCCTGGCGAATGGATGTTATTGGACCAATCGAGCCGGCCCCTTCCAAAGGGCACAGGTTCATCCTAGTAGCAATTGACTATTTCACCAAATGGGTTGAGGCAGCATCTTACAAAGCAATGACTAAGAAAGTCGTGGCAAACTTTGTCCGCGACCATATCGTCTGTCGGTTCGGGATTCCAGAGTCGATCATTACTGATAATGGCTCCAACTTCAACAGTGACTTGATGAAAGGTATGTGTGAAACCTTCAGGATTAGCCACAAGAATTCCACAGCCTACATGCCTCAGATGAACGGAGCGGTAGAAGCCGCCAACAAGAACATCAAGAAGATATTGAGAAAAATGATAGAGAAACGTAAGCAATGGCACAAAAAGCTATCATTTGCTCTATTGGGGTATCGCACCACTGTCCGCAAGTCAACCGGGGCAACCCCCTATATTCTGGTTTATGGTACAGAAGCAGTCATTCCCGCCTAAGTAGAAATTCCTTCCTTAAGGATCATTCAAGAAGCTGAGCTCGACGACGTAGAATGGGTGAAGAGTCGTTACGAACAGCTAGCTCTTATAGATGGAGAAAGAATGAACGCAGTATGTCGTGGTCAACTCTACCAGAACAGAATGTCCAGAGCCTTCAACAAAAGAGTCAAGCCGAGACGGTTCACACCAGGGCAGCTGGTATTAAAGAAAATCTTCCCACATCAAGATGAAGCCAATGGGAAATTCTCTCCCAACTGGCAAGGTCCGTACATGGTTCACCGGGTTTTGACAGGAGGAGCCCTTATACTTCCAGAAATGGACGGAGAAGTTTGGCCGAAACCGATTAATTCAGATGCAGTCAAGCGCTATTATGTGTAATCTTTGTGCTTTCCTATATGATGTAATTTGAATTACGTCTAACCTGATTCCCGTTTAACAGGGGATACTTAGGCAGCCTTATGGGTTCGGTCACAATTCAATAAAATTTTCATTTCCCCTGCAATTGGAAACTGGGCAAAATTTTGAGTAGGACCCTCAAAATTCCGAAGTAATTTCAGCCAATCATCATGCAGCCGTCATAAGTATCAACCCGTTAATCTAGGGCAGAATTTTGAGGAGGACCCTCAAAATTCCGTAGCAAGAGAGGTTGCAATGTCTTGAGCCACGTCACAGTCGTCGGTTCATCTAAAAGTTATTTCTTAAATATATACTTATGTCATATTTTTACAAATTTGTGCTGTTTATTATCGAAGTCTCTTTGTTCAGCAACGCTACCCCAAAGATACATACCGTATCACCAGATCAAAGCCAAATAGGTCAAACAAGGCCAGCAGGGATACGAACTAACCTCCCCTCTACAAAACTCACGATTTTTCTTTGGATGCAGACACTTAGATTGCGAAAGCACATAACATACTATACACTTACAAGACAAAACGTTGTTCAGGAATGCAACCCTCAAAATTGTTGCGATTACCAGCATTTGCTATCCATGCACGCCGGCGATATTCCCTATATCGCGATGTCCCCAGCAGTCACAATATAGCAGCGTGCTATCAGCTAAGAACTCTATTACAATTTGCCATTTTATTTTTATTTTTTTCATTGCATAAGGCTACCATTCTGCCTTCCGAGACTAAACACTGTCTCCATCTGCATTTTTCTGCATTGCATAAGGCTACCATTCTGCCTTCCGGGACTAAACACTGTCTCCATCTGCATTTTTCTGCATTGCATAAGGCTACATTCTGCCTTCTGAGACGAAACACTGTATTCATCTGCATTTTTCTGCATTGCATAAGGCTACCATTCTGTCTTCCGAGACTAAAACACTGTCTCCACCTTATTTACATTTGCATGACTGAAAGATCACCACCTTATTTACACTTGCATGGCTGAAAGATCGCCACCTTACTTACGCTTGCATGGCTGAAAGATCGCCACTTTATTCACATTCTGCATGGCTGAAAGATCGCCACCTTTATTTACGCTTGAATGGCTGAAAGATCGTCACCTTTCGCATCTCATGGGTTGAAAGATCGCCAAATATTGCATTTCATGGGCAGGAAGATCGCCAAATTATCCGAGGGCGTCATTGTTCGGAGGCACCATTTGCATAGTCCGAGAACACCATGCCATGGCCTGATGATTCCTTTAATCTTTGCATATCATTATTCAAAGGCATCATGGTTCGGAGGCATCATTCTCATAGCCCGAGAGCATCATTTCATGGCCTCTGAATCCTTTATTATACGATTCATGGCCTAGGACATCATGGTCTAAGGACGTCATTCTAACCATCCAAAGACAACATTCATGGTCCGACGGGAATTTGCATCACGTTTAAAATTATGCACAATATATGCCCGTATTTGCTTATTTGCAGGTAAACCAGCGAGCAACGGCCATCTCGGCAGGAGCGATTTCGCTCTAGTTCCCTACAGTCCTATCCTAAATATTGCGTCCGTGCTTGAAAGCCTCCATCGGCATACTCCGCCGGTGGATCCTGAACTACATATGGCCTGATTCCTGTCAGACCAGGGATATGTAGGCAGCTCAGGAGCCAGAGCGCGGCCAAACCTCTTCAAACCATTTCATTCGGTCAAAATTGGCCATCATATCTTTACCCGACAACTATTTCATCCTTCCCGGGTAAAGAAGGGCAGTTGTTGATAACCAATTATTCCCTGTATTTTTAAATAGGCGAAATACATAAATGGCCCCTCCAAGTTGTCCACAACGGTCATTTGAACACCTCAACAAACCTATTTATCAAGTAGACACTTCAAGTGTCTGTTATGTAAATCAAATAGACACCCCGGTACAGCATACCAGATGCGTGAGTTACACTTGCCAAATGAGCTAATCAATGAACGACACGTGTAATTTGTAATTAAAAATTAACACAAATTAACCAAAAAAAAAAAGAAAATAAATTTAAAATGAAAAAACCCTTCTCCAAGGGGTGTGAAAATTGAGTGGGGTCCGCATAGAAATAATTTAAGTGGGGTCCGCATAGAACCAATTACATCGATAAGTTTATACAAGCATTCATTGCAATTTTGCTATTAAAAAAGTAAATAAACTAATTTTTTTCAAGAAACCACTTGGATTTACCTTCAAACCCAAGCTTTGACGCCATAAGTTACTTCCTTACCTTCAAACCCAAGCTCAAATCTGATAAACATGTTAAAATCTCATATGAAATACCAAAGATCCTGAAACTCCACAAAAGAAAAATGAATGGCCTAGATGAAAGACCTTTGAAAAGCAAAAAGTAGCATCAACGATATTACTGGAGCAAAAGTAAGCAAAAAATTTCACAGAAATTGCCATATCTAATCGAATATTCATACAACAACCAAAAAATAGTAGATCTTGTAATGCTACTAGTATGTGTTCTGGCAGGTTATAGGTGTGCTAGCACTCTCCATTGCTGGGCATGCCTAAAGTCTGCCCTTGCCTAAGCAATAGGCTCTTTACAATCTCCATATTCCCCTGAACCCCTTATGTGTGCTTACTTGTAGCTGTTTCCCTCTCCCTTTCCCCTTTTTAGCATTCTGTTCTGCACTTGCACACTTTCTTAGTCTTTAAGTTCTGCCCCCCTCTGGTGAGCCCTGCCTTGGGACCCTTTGAGTTCCCTTTGAACTTGGACACTTGAGGGCTAGCCCTTCCACACTGCACTCATCCCCAATCTGATAATACATTTGGGTGTGAGCATTGCCCGGAGTCCCTTCGAGGTTCTTAGGGAACTTTGACACACTCAAATGAGAGAAAGGCTTTGGATCGTGATCTCTTGGAATTGGTTTACCACATATTTCAGACATGAAGTCTGAATCAGGCTCTCCTTGGTTGTACTTTTATTTATTCGTTTTCTGATGTATTTTTTTTACCTTATTCCGGGCTGTAATAATTTGTAACAAACTCTTGGGGATGGTTAGTGAAAAGGGACGGGTAACTATGTATGCAAAAAAGGGTAGATACCATGCCTATAGGAATTTTGAATTCTACATATGCACATAGAAATCATGCCTATAGGTCCTTCTGAATTCTGTATACCCATAATTCACATAGAAATCATGATCATAGGACTACTACATTCATATAGAAATCATGCTTACAGGATTATCTAAATCTGTACGTTCAATCGCACCTAGATATCATGTTCGTAGGTCTTAAACAAATTTCGCACCTAGATATCATGTTCATAGGTCTTAAACAAATTTCTGTTATCATGTTCATAGGTCTTAAACAAATTTTGCACCTAGATATCATGTTCATAGGTCTTAAATAAATTTCTATTATCATGTTCATAGGTCTTAGACAAATTCTGCATCTAGATATCATGTTCATAGGCTTAAAAACGAGTCTTCTGCATTTTATACCATGTCTGCAAAGGCTTACAATCAACAACGCCTAGAAATCATGCCTATAGGAACTCCTAATCGAATCTGAATCGCTTCATTCACGAATAGAGCTAAAATCAGTAATAATGGGTACTATTATTTGCAGAACTTATAACCCTCATTAAAACTCACCTCTTTTTTAAATAACCTGACTTCCCTTTTAACCAGTTCGTATCCAGTTTATTTTAGACCTTGTTATTTCATTGCTTTCTGAATTAAATAGATACCATGCCTATAGGATCCTTGTCCAACACTTAGGCAAGCCTTAGGGTAAAGTTATAAACTGAATCTGTTCTATTAACTACAACCAGCTGGCAGGCCTGATTTGGGCTTCTTATCTGAATTATGTAACAATTGGTCTGCCTCAACCTTTAAGTTATTTCACGTTTAGTATTCAATCAGACCCTAAGCTGTATGTGTAAGTCATGCTAATTACGTGCTTCTTTGTTTAAAGGGGGTATATTTGAGCCTTTGCTAGTTATGTGCTTTCCCCCAACTTGTTATACGTGTTTTGTATGTCGCCTTAGAATTTTGCCCCTTTGAAACCACAAATAAGCCTAACATCCCTTCCCTTTAGGATTAGTAGTCCTAATACCTCCGGGACTAATAGTATTGGGACGGGTAATAGCATGCAATAGGTAAACGAGACCATTCCACGCTTTAATACCTTAACGGGGTGGGAAGGGTAGATATGGATATGATGACCATGCGATAATGTCACGTGTAGCCCCTAATTGAGGAGTGATTACCGGGCATTGTGTGGGGTGATCCATATTATTAATAAACCTCGGACCCCTCTCCCTTTATTCTTTATTTCTTTCTTTTCAGCATTTTAACTCTTTGTTTTTAAAATCAGCTTTTCTAATTATTTTTTCAAACCTTGTTTACTTTCAAACCTTTATGTGATGAAATCCCCTCTTATTTGAGCCCTATTTGTTTGTATGCTAATTGTACCTAAATTCACAATAATAGTCTGGCCGGGAACCGCACTAGTGGATTCTGAGGGGTGCCTAACACCTTCCCCTTAGAATAATTTCAAGCCCTTACCCAATCTCTGGTTACTCAAATCAAATCTTGTTGCAGTCCTAATGCACCCTGATCATTAGGTGGAGACTCTTCAAATCAAACCCAATTCCCAAAAGGAATGAGTTGTCCTCCCAAATGTCATAAACCCGATTTCGCGAGAAAAAGAGGGTGCGACACCAAGTTCTTCTAGGTGTTCTAACTACTACTGTTTGCGAAATAATAAGTACATAAAATAAAGAACACGCCGATTTTTACGTGGAAAACACCTGGCTCAAGAGGTGAAAAAACCACGACCTACTACTCAGTAGGATTTTCCCAAACTTCCACTAATATCACTGAGCCAAAACAGCATTTACAAAAACTCTTTGTAAACCTAAGGATTAACTCTAATCCCGTTGTCGCAACCTGAACTGTTGCGACAACTTCAAGTTAGCTTATAACTTGAACACTCTAAGTACCTAATACAATTGCTTCTATGAAAGCTGAAAGGTACAACTTTAAACCACCTACTACAATTGAACTAGAATAAAAGAAAGACACAATGGAATTGGTTCTTCTCTCTCGTTCAAGTAGCTTCAGGAGTGCACACTCAAATCTCACATAAATTGGTTGCAAAATCACCTTGCTCTTTTGCTCTCAATTTAGTTTAACTTCTCATATGTGCCATCCTGTAAAAGAGAGCAATCACTGTCTTTTAATAGGTTTGTAATCAGAGTTTGATTGGGACTCAATTGTTGATATTCTTTCGTAGTTGAGTCCTTGAAGATCTCAAACTCCAACACTATCTTTATCCGGATTGTGTTCTCTTCATATAAGGAGACTTTCTCCCCTTATCTAATATGCAACCTTTTCGATCAGATCAGAAGATATTGCTGCTTGATCAGTAGGACTTATCTCCTTCACGTGCATCTCACATGTGTAGGTTGATCATGACTGTGCTTCACAAGATTGACCTGGTCGATAACTGAGTTCATTTTTCATTCTTCAAAACTTCACCTGTTCTTGGGCCAACATCGGCAAACTCTCGAACTACTGGAACTGAATCAATCGGCGGAGACTCTGCGGTGGTGTCCCGAACATAGGCCAAGTACGCCAAACACCCCTTCTCAACCATCTACCGAGCCTTCAGGAAAGAGATAACCCAGCTAGATGTATCAATAGTGGAACCCTTCCACTCCAACCCTGGCAACCCTGGCATCGCTAAAGTAACAGTCATGGCATGGCAATCTAGAATGGCGTGATATGGAGATAACCAATCCATGCCCAGGATGATCTCAAAGTTGATCATGTCAAGAAACAGGAGATCCGCTCTAGTCTCAAAACCATAGAATATAACCACACAGGACCGGTAGACCCGGTCTACAACCATGGAATCGCCCACAGGAGTGCACACATGAGCAAGAGTGCCCCAAGGTGCAGGAGGAATAACCAGGAAACGAGCAAACAGAGATGATACATATGAATAGGTGGACCCTGGATTAAACAATACCGAAGCATCCCTACCGCAGACAGAAATAATACCTGTGATGACGGCATCTAAGGCCAATGCATCTGGCCTGGCTGGAAGACCGTAGAATCTAGCTGGAGCGCCGGCTGGCTGGCCTCCACCTGACTGAGTAGTAGCTGGCTGACCTCTCCCTGCCTGACCTCCACTTCTAGGACGGCCCTTACCAGCATGCCATTCACCTCTAGGTGGCTGGTCAGCTGGTGCTGAAATCATAGGCTGCTGACCCTGCTGTACTGCCTTGCCCCGAAGCCTGGGGCAGTATCTCCTCATATGACCAAGGTCCCTGCACTCGAAACAACCCCGTGGTGCAGCGAACTGCTACCCTGATGGCTGACCCTGATGGGCTGTAGACCCACTGGAAGAAGCCTGAATAGCCGGTGGACGGTATTAACTCTCCGGCATAGCACTGAAATAAGAATCAAAAGAACCCTGAGGACCTGAATACCCACCGGAGGAACCCTGAATAGCTGGTGGGCAATGAGAACTCTCTGGAATGGCGCTGAAATAGGGATGCGCTGGAGCACCCCGAGCAGGTGGTGGTGCTAAATATGGGGGCATGTTGGGTTGTCCCCTCCCAAACTGGCCTCTGCCGCTAGCCGCTAGCCGGGGCACCTCTGAACTCTCCGGAGAACCTAGCCCTCTTATCTTGCTGCATCTACTCCCTACCCCTCGAACGGTAGCCCTCAATCCTCCGAGCAATCTCCACTACTAACTGATAGGGAGTCCCCATCTCCACCTCTCGAGCATGTTGGCCCTGATGCCAGAATGCAACCTTACAACAAACCTCCGCACTCTTTCTCCGTCAGTAGGAAGTATCATCAATGCATGGCGGGATAGCTCAGAAAACCTCGCCTCATATTCAGTCACGGACATCTGACCCTGCTCCAGCTGATCAAACTGATACCGCAGCTCTTCCCTCTCAGAGAGTGGAATATACCTGTCCAGAAACAACTGTGTGAACTGACTCCAAGTGATAGGAGGAGAACCGGCTGGTCTGCCCAGAACATAAGATTGCCACCATCTGCGGGCCCTGCCCTCTAGCTTAAAAGTAGTGAAGTCAACCCCATGCGACTCCAATATCCTCATGTTGTGCAGTCTGTCACTGCACCTATCAATGAAGTCCTGAGCATCCTCATAGCGCTCACCCCTGAAGACATGAGGGTGAAGTCTAGTCCATTTATCCAACAGCTTCTACGGGTCACCATCCGCAGCTGGTCTGGGCTCGGGTATCACTACAGCAACTGGCTGAGCCCCATCTGTGGGTAGAGCGCCCGGAGTCTGATACATTGCAGCTGCGTGCCCAGGAGCCTGAGCAGTAGGGGTCTGTGCTCCCCCTCCTGCCTGTGATGTAGCTGGATCTGCTGGAAATAGTCCAGCCTGAGTCATAATGTCCATGAATCGCAATATAAGGCCCATGTCCTCCTGGAAGCCCGGTGCTGTCATAAAATCCGACGGAGTAGGCTCGGTTGCGGGCATCTTGCCCTGCTCCTCAATAATAGGGTCTCCCGTAGGATTTGCTGGTAGTGCTACTGGGACAGCTCTGGGACGCCCTCGTCCCCTACCTCGGGCCAGTGCCCTCCCCCGGCCTCTGCCTCGGCCTCTAGTAGCGGGGGGAGCAGCCCCTCCCGGGTCCGGAACATCAGTCGTGCGTGTCCTCACCATCTGTGAGAGAGTAAAGAAGGAACTTAGTATACTAACCACTGCACGAGAGGAAATGAATAAAGAGTAGTTTTCCTAAAACCCTATAGCCTCTCAAAGCTAAATACAGACGTCTCCGTACCGATCCGCAAGACTCTATGAGGTTTGCCCATGAGTTGTGAGACCTACTTTGAACCTAGTGCTCTGATACCATGTTGTCACAACCCATTTCCAAAAATAGATCGTGATGGCGCCCAACACCATTATCGGGCAAGCCGACGCGGAAAATTGCAATTTAGTTCTCTGTTTTATTTTTACCCAAAGTAAGTATAGAAATTTATAAAGCTCAAATCAAATCAGAAATGAACAATAATATGCCAAAATAGTTATACAATCCCCAAAATGATAGTCTACTAACGTCTGTGCCAAGACCTGGTGTCACAAGTAATGGGCAACTAGTAGGTTATATAGAAAATAATAAAACTATCCTACTGTCTGAGATAGAATAGACAACAAAAGTAAGGAAAAGACTCCATCAAGCTGCTGAACGTCTCAGGAAGGGAGCAGCTCACCGTGGAAGTCTCAAGCTATGACTGATAGCCAGATGTACCTGCCTCAGATCCTGTACATTTAAGTACAGAAGTGTAGTATGAGTACATAAACAATATGTACCCAGTAAGTATCCCGTCTAATCGCGAAGAAGTAGAGACGAGAGGTCGACTTGACACTTACTAGGGTCAAATAATATAATAATATAATAAAGTGTTCTGCTAGGCAGGATAGTTGCAAATAATCAACAGCATGCAGCAAGAGGCAATAAGTCATGTCCTTAACAATTTACAGTTAACCGTACACATTTCAAGTACTTAGCAGAACAAGTCATGGATAAGATTCACATATACATAAGTCTCATGCGCACATTATGCCGAGGTCGGCCCAATCCAACAGAAAAATAATTGTGCACTGCCAGAGGGTCGAATGGCGCGAACCATAGATGCATCTATTTCTACCGAGGCGATCGGCCCGATCCATAAATATCAATTTATTTCAAGAAAACACATGAATGCGCATTTATTTCAAAGTACATTCATACAAGTGTCCAACAAGTGTATACATTCGCTTATTTCTTTTTTTCAAGTCTCTAGCATATCCTAAGTGATCACATTAGCAAGAAAATTGGAGACAATTACAAATATAGCACGATACGGGCCCTAGACCACTCCGACAATTAACATAATAGTAGCTACGCACGGACTCTCGTCACCTAGTGCGTATGTAGCCCCCGCATTTAATAGCAAATTACTCAATTACTATACCTATGGGGACAATTCCCTCTTACAAGGTTAGAAAGGAGACTCACCTCGCTCTAAAGTATACTTCCAATGCCAAGAAAGAGCCCAAACCCTCAATTTGGAGCCGAACGATCCAAAACTAGTTAAATGAGGTAGGAACTAATCAATATAAGCTCACAAGATCATATTCTAGCTATTTAAGCAATTTCTCAACCCTTAACACGAGTTTCCCAAAATCCGACCCCGGGCCCACATGCCCGGATTCTGAAATTTTGCAAAAGAAGTTGCTCTCTACAACCTAAGGATTAATAATATATGATTTCTAATTCATTTCATAACCAATTTCGTGGTAAAATCTAAGTTTTATTAAAATACTAGGTCTAGCTCTAACCCCATCATTTTACCTTAAATCCTAGTGTTTAATCTACCTAAACACAAGTGTTAAACTAAGAATAGGTGGGATAAGCTTACCTCAAGATAACAAGTAGAAGCCCTCTCTCAAAAGCTCCCAAAATCGCCCAATGGAGTAGTGAAATATGGCAAAAATGGACTTGGAGCCCGTAATAAATGAACTCACTGCCTCAGCGATTTCCGCATCTATGGTCAAGGAACCGCATCTGCGGTCCCGCATCTGCGAGGAAAAGACCGCATCTGCGAAATGGGCTAAAAGGGCTGGGACCGCTTCTGCTGTCCTAAGGCCGCTTCTGCGGTTCGAGAGCCGCTTCTGCAGTTTGGCCTGGCCTTCCCTGGGGCCGCATCTGCGATAGATGGACCGCATATGCGGTCTCGCACCTGTGGTCCACCAACTGCAGGTGCGGTTATGGCAGAAGCAGCAGCTTCAGCACTTCTCAAAAATTTCAACTTCACTCGAGCCTCGTTCGGTTGACGCTCAGGGCTCCCGGACCCCGCCCGAACATACCGATAGGTCTGAAATTACGAGACATACCTACTCGAACCTTCGGAACGCCCGAAACAACGCTAAATCTAAGAATCACCCCCTAAAACCAAATGATTCAAACTTATGAACTTCAAGTTCTTAATTTTCCTCCAACGAGCTAAAATACCCTAAAACTACTCGGATTGACACCAAATTTTGCGGGTAGGTCTTAAATGATATTTCGGACCTGTACCGGGCTTCGGAACCAACATACGAGCCCGATAGCCATGAAATCAATCATTACTTAGTTTCATTAAATCCTTAATATTTCAGATTAACAATTTCAAATAAAAATTCATTACTCGGGCTAGGGATCTCGGAATTCGATTCCGGGCATACGCCCAGGTCCCATATTTTCCTGCGGACCCTCCGGAACCATCAAAACACGAATCCGGACCCGTTTGCCCTAAATGTTGACCAAAGTTAAACTTAGCCTTTTAGGAAAATCCTGAAGAGTCAAATGTGCATATTTCAATCCAAACTCTTCTAAATCCCGAACCAACCATCCCCACAGGTCGTAAATTAGTTAAAGCGAGCACGAAGAGTTTTATTTGGGGGAACGGGGTTCTAAAAAGGCAAATGACCGGTCGGGTCGTTACAACACCGATCTCCAGATAATATTTAGAGTTATGAAATCTCAAACCTCCCAACTCCCCTTTTCTGCCTAGCGATTTCCGCATCTACGGTCATGGGGCCGCTTCTGCGGCTAAAGCTCCGCATCCGCGGAATTTCATTAATTCCTCAGGCACCGCACCTGCGCCCATTTCTACGCAAATGTGGCTCCGCTTCTGCGGTTCTTTAGTCGCACCTGCGGCCACTAGTCCCCTAGCCTCTAACCGCATCTGCGACCTCCTTCCTCGCTTCTCCGGGGCTGCACCTGCGGGCTTCCCATCGCAGGTGCGAAAACACCAGAAGCAGCCAAGTTCAGAATTTGCCTAAGTCCAAGTTCAAATACGTTAAGCGTCTGAAGCTCACCAGAGGCCACCAGGACCTTAAACAAAGATGCCAACCAATCCTAAAATATCATACGAACTTAGTCGAGCCCTCAAAACGCATCAAACAATGCTAAAATCACGAATAACCCTCCAATCCAAACCTAATGAACTTGAATTTTCAAAATTCTACAACCGATGCCGAAACAAACCAAACTCAGTTCGATTGACCCCAAATTTTGCACATAAGTCATATTCAACACTACGGACCTACTCCAACTTCCGGAATAGCAATTCCGACCCCGATATAAAAATTTCCACTATCGGCCCGAAACTCCAAAAATTCAACTTTGGCCATTTCAAGCCTAAATAAGCTACGGACCTCCAAAACACCAACCGGACATGCCCATAAGCTCGAAATCACCCAACGGAGCTAACGAAATCGACGGAATTCCATTCTGGAGCCGTCTTCACACTTTTCCGACTATGGTACAAATTCTAAGACTTAAACTCTCATTTAGGGACTAAGTGTCCCAAAATACTCCGAAACTCAACATTAACTATCCCGGCAAATCACAATAGCATAAAAAGACACGGGGGAAGCAGTTAACAGGAGATCAGGGCGTTAATTCTCAAAACGACCGGTCGGGTCGTTACATCCTTCCCCTCTTAAAATATTCGTTTGTCCTCGAACGAGCATAGAAACATACCTGAAATGGTCTCCCAAGTCACCTCCTTGACCGGCTGACCCCTCTACTGGACCTTTACTGAAGCAATATTCTTTGACTTGAGCTTCCTGACCTGCCTGTCCAAAATGGCTACTAGCTCCTCAACATAAGATAGATCATTGTCTAACTGGACTGAGCTGAAATCCAAAACATGAGTCGGATCAGCGTAATACTTCCGGAGTATGAAAACATGTAATACCGGATGAACTCCTGCTGGGCTGGGAGGCAAGGCAAGCTCATAAGCAACCTCCCCAATACGCCGCAATATCTCAAAAGGACCAATGAACCTCGGGCTTAGCTTTCCCTTCTTCCCTAATCTCATGACGCCATTCATAGGCGATACCCGAAGCAAGACCCGCTCCCCTACCATAAATGCCAAGTCGCGAACCTTCCGGTCTGCATAACTCTTCTGCCTGGACTGGGCCGTGTGGAGCCTCTCCCGAATCACTTTCACCTTACAGTGGTTTATGTAATGTTTGGTGAAGTTGGGAAAGTATTGATGTTGCAGAGAGAGAGGATCTTACATCTCTCTAGAGTACGATCTAGTTTTTGTCTCAGAGGTCATCTCTAAACAATCCTAAAGTTAATCTTAAAGCATCAAAAATCAGTAAAAGAAAAAATTACCATAGTATTGTTGGGCCCAGCTGTTAGTTAAAAATTAAAGTTTAAAAGGTTTCACGACAATATTGCGCTAATTAACATGAGTAAAAAATTTTATTTAACTATGTGTATTGACAAAATAATTTTTCATTTACAATGTGAAGTCATTAATTAAAATAGTTCTGCACAGATACTCAGATAACACAAACACTTTTTCTTGGTTTTCAAAGCAACTTCTATTTTTACCAAAATTAATTTAGCTAAAATGTCACTTACGTACGTTCGATAGGAAGGGAGTTACTTCTTACAGACATTTAAATATGCATATGTAGAAAATAACATTATGGGCAAGGTGGATACTTATTGTTCTTTTTCAAGTCAAGTTGGACTCCCGTTTATTCTTATCAAAAAATTACTAGTAGTCGTACCCGCATGATGCGCGGTCAATATTAAAATATACTGATTAAATTAAATTGTGATGGAGCTTGTTTGAACAAATTAGATCGTCTTGTTTTAATAAATTTCAATTATCATCTTATTTGTCAATGTGATATACCCAATAATAAAATCGTTATTAAATTAAAGTGACTTATATAGTCATTGAATAACTTTTTTGTTCCATATTTTTCTTTATTCTATTATCTGATGTTTAGTATTTTTACATTGTTAATAGAAATTTTGATTAGCATATTACTTTGTTTTATATTTTTGTCCACTCGTTTTCTTTTTATAATATAAGAGAAGATATATATATTTTATTAATCTTGAAATATTTTTTATTTTAAATTTTATTCTGTTCTTATCAATAATATTATCTGAATTATAATGAAAAAATCTGTATTAAATTAAAGGGATTTATATAATCATATCGAATAACTTTTTTTATATGTATTTTTCTTATTATAATATCCAATATTTAATATAATTGCATTATTAATAGAAATTTTTGTTAGCATATTACTTTATTTAATATTTTTGTCTACTACTTTATTTTTGTAATATAATAGAAGATATATTTACTCTTGAAATATTTTATTATATCTTAAATTTTATACTATCGTTCTCAATAATATTATCTGAATTTTAATGAATAAAATCTCTATTTAATTAAAGAGAGTTGTATAGTTATTGAATAACTTTTTGTTTTGTATTTTTCTTTATTATATTATTCAATATTTAGTATTATTGCATTGTTAATAGAAACTTTTATAAGCATATTACTTTATTTAATATTTTTCTTTGCTACTTTCTTTTTGTAAAATAATAGAAGATATAGATTCTATTACTCTTGAATTTTTTTTATATTAAATTTTATCCTATTGTTCTCAATTATATTATTTGAAATTCAATGTATAAAATCTTATTAAAATTAATGAGACTTACATAGGCATCGAATAACTTTCTTGTTTTGTATTTATTTTTATTATATTATCCAATATTTAGTATTATTGCATTGTTAGTAGAAATCTTTATTAGCATATTACTTTATTTAAAATGTGTATGCTACTTTCTTTTTATAACAAAATAAAAGATACATATTATATTTTTTTATTCTCACTAATATTTTTTAGTAATTAAATAAGTACTTTTTAATTTTTTAAATTTAAAGTATTAATTTACAAAAATAACAAAGAAAATTTAGAATTTAGGTTAGTTTTTNGGGGTAAAACTAGGGCTTGAGTTTTTGATATTCCAAATTGGGATTTGATAGGTCATTTGAGCTCGGATTTGGGAGTTCTTGGTATGTATGGACTCGTGGCGAGACGAGGAATCCGGTAATGTGAGTTTTGTAATTTTTCGAGAAGCGGGCCCGGGGCTCGGGTTTTGCTAGTTTCGAGATTTCGTGTTTTTCGAGTCTTTTCGATTGGGTATTGTTCCCTGGGCATATTGTAATGTATTCGCTCTGATTTTGGTTAGATTCGACGCGCGTGGAGGCCGATTCGAGGGGCAAAGGCGTCGCGGGCTAGAGATTTCGCCGGTTCGAGGTGAGTAATGATTGTAAATGATACCCTGAGGGTTTGAAACCCCGGATTTGCACCCATAGTGCTATATTGAGGTGACTTGCACGCCAGATAGAGAGCGTGGGGCAGAGCACCGTTGGGGATTGTGACTTGGTCCGTCCCGGTTGTTGATTTTACAGCGTATTTCGCTATGACTTGTTGTTTTTCACTAGGACTTGGGCTTATTGCCATATTTGGGGCTTATTGCCGACTGTTTGAACTCCCTATGAGCTATCATCACTGTTTTCCTCACTATTTGAAATATTATTTGAACTCAGTCCATTGTCATTACACTGTTTCATGAACTCAGCTATATTTTCACTCAACCTCGAGTTTTAACTGATATTTGAACTACTGTTTGAGCTGAGCATTATTGTTTCTTTACTGATGCCCGAGGGGCTTATGATTATTTTTGGACTGATTGAGGCCGAGGGCCATATATGAGGATATGCTGAGTGATGTGAGGAGGCTTTCAGGCCTCGAGTGTATTGTGAGGAGGCTTTCAGGCCTCATGTTGATATGTACAGGCTTTCAGGCCTTGTGTTGATATAGCGCTTGGGCTGTAGGAGCCCCTCCGGAGTCTGCACACCCACAGTGAGCGTGGGTACCCATTTAGAATTGGACAGTGGTAACAATGACACTGTCATTCGTGTTTTGGTCAGGTAACAATGGCTGACCAGTGGTAACAATGGCACTGAAACACGCGTTGGGTCAGGTAACAATGGCTGACCGATCAGGTAACAATGACTGACTAGTAACGAAATTCGTGCCCGAGGGGCGAACTTTTATGTGTTCATCTTGCATACTTATTTGTATTATTACCTGCTATGCTGTGATATTTGTGCCCGAGGGGCGGATTTTCTGTGTTAATCAGCACTAACTATTTCGAACAGTTTCGTAATTATTGAAAGGACCATTTTCGAAAGAGATTTGAACTGAGCCGAAACATTTCTAAAGAATTTTCTGATTTCACTGTTTTCTCGGAAATTGTACCCTGCTTCTGTACAGCCCGTTGGTTGCTTTACGTGATTTCTTGCTGCTCAGTTATTATTTACTTCTATTACTCACTGAGTTGGAAGTACTCACTTTACTCCCCGCACCTCGTGTGCAGTTGTAGGTATCGTTCACCCGGTAGCGGGTTATTAGCGGATTGAAGGTATTATTATTGTAGTTGAGCAAGGTGACCGCCAGCGTTCGCGGCACTGGATGTTGTCTTTTGTTTTCCAGAAACTTTACTTGTATATATTTATTGGCCTGTAGTTGTGTTAAGGTTTTCTTTAGATGCTCGTGACTGGTGACACCCCGGTCGGGTTGTGTTGGGTTGTACATACTGGTTATTATTGTCGTTAAGCTATATTCACCTATTCGTTTATGTTTAATAAATATTAAAGAGACGATTTGGGTTAGTTGGCTGGCCTTGTCTTCACAAGAGGCGCCATCACGACGGGGTTTGGAAATTGGGTCATGACAATAAAAATGCACTAACCACGGAACTAGGAGAAATGGAACACGAGAGAGATGATCTAGTGGTGGTTGCAGTTGATTTGAGAGAGACCATTGAGAGTTTAAAAAGGGAAAAAGAAACCTTGACTGAGAGAATTACAAACATAGAGCACGAGAGAGATGACCTATTGGTGGTAGTTGTAGACCTAAAGGAAACAGTTGAGGAACAAAGAAGGGAAAATATGCCTGTGAACACTCAAAAGGGAAAGGAAGTTGCAAGTAAGGCACACCTTAAGCTTGAAAATGAGTCAAGATTAGTGAAATCTAGTTTGTGTGCCGAGCTTGAGAAAAACAAACAACTTCAGGAAGAACTAGGAAGAGTGAAGAGTGATCCTGAAAAATCACTTAAGTGGACCTGGTCCTCTGATGCTATCACTTCCTTGTACACAAACAATGGGGGAAACAGGCAGGGAATCGGGTTCCAAAGGGAAAAGACTCCCTGCAACCTTCATAGCAAGTACGTTATTGTACCTGACAATTGGCTTTGCACTCATTGTGGCAATACTGGGCACTTTAAATAAAATTGTAAGGCCAGAATTCAGTCTCAACAGAAAAACAAAGTTTTTGCTGAAAAAGTAACTGTTGCTAGGGAACCTGGTCCTTCACATAAAAAACGTATAATGCTTGCTTGAACCAAAAGAGCCTTCATTCACCCCTTTCCTCATTACAAGGGACCCAAACTTGTTTGGGTTCCTAAGTCTAACCCTTGATTTCCTGGTGCAGGTAACAGTGAAAGGGAGCAGTCAACAGTAGTACATGGATAGCGGCTGCTCGAAGCACATGAGTGGAAGTACAAATGATTTTCTTTCACTGAAGGCCCTGCAGGAAGGGAGTGTATCCTTTGAAAATGGCAAGAAGGGATACATTCTGGGAGTTGAAAGGATCGGGAAGTCTCTTTCCCACTCTATTGAAAATACGTACTACGTGAAGGGGTTGAAGTATAGCTTGCTGAGTATTTCCCAAATCTGTGACAAGCGGATTTAGTTGTCTGAGTGTTGTTGATGATAATGCTGAGCTATGACATAGAAGGCTGGGTCATGCAAGTTTCACACCGCTGAACAAATTGGTCAAGAAGGACCTGGTTCATGGTCTGCCCAAGTCAAGCTTCAAGGATCACATGGTGTGTGATGCATGTGTAAAGGGAAAGCAAGTCAGATCCTCTTTCAAGCCCAAAAAGGAAGTTAGCATCTCAAGGCCACTTGATCTCTTCCATATGGATCTATGCGGACCTATGAGGGTGCCAAGTAGAGAAGGAAAGAGGTACATATTGTCATCATTGTGGATGACTACTCTAGATTTACATGGACCTTGTTCCTTAGAACTAAAGATAAGACTCCAGTCGACATAGAGGAACCTGGTCCCTCAATCACAATATCTGAAGCAGAAAACAGAGTTGTGGATGTTGTACAGGAACTCCAGCTGCTAAGGTGAGGAACATGACACATTGATCAAATCCAGAAGAACATGGATCCTCTCTTAATAAGATTCAGGTGTCCAACTGGAAACCCAAGAGCTCACACCCTCATTAAAACATAATCACTCCTCTTGATTCAGGAATTCAAACCAGATCAAAGACAAGAAACTTACTTGCCTTCTCAGCCTTTCTCTATCAAATAGAGCCCAAGAATATTAAGAAAGCATTGAAAGATGCAGAATGGATTACAGCTATGCAAGAAGAGCTCCATCAATTTGAGATGAATAGTGTGTGGAACCTGGTTCCACGACCTGCTGACAAAACTGTTATAGGAACCGGGTTGGTATTTAGAAACAAACTTGATGAGTTTGGAAGCATATTTTTAAACTCGACAAGGCTTTGTATGTGTTAAAGCAGGCTTCTCGTGCCTGGTATGAAAGGTTGTCTACATTCCTTCTAGAAAATGGCTTTACAAGAGGGAAAATTGACAGTACTCCTTTTCTGAAGAAACGAGGAAGGAACCTGCTCATTGTGCATATCTATGTTGATGACATCATCTTTGGAGCAACAATTGACTCTCTATATGAAGAATTTGCAACACTCATGGGAAGTGAGTTAGAAATGAGTATGATGGGGGAACTGAATTTCTTCTTAGATTTACAAGTGAAGTAAACTCCCAAGGGGACAATGATAAGATAAGTTGCTGAAGAGATTTGAAATAGAGACATCAAAAATCATTGACACTCCCATCGCCACAGCTACTCGTTTAGACATGGATGAACCTGGTTCCCCTGTTAATCAGACCATGTATAGAGGTATCATAGGGTCACTTCTGTAGCAGACCAGATATTGTTTTTAGTGTGGGTCTTTATGCTGGGTTTCAATTCAATCCAAAGGAATTTCATTTGAAAGCTTCCAAGAGAATCCTAAGATATCTTAAAAGGATGCAGGACCTGGTTCTCTACTATCCCTCAGGAGATAACCTTGACTTAATAGGGTATGTTGATGTTGACTAAGCTAGGTATCTGGTGGATAGGAAAAGCCTATCTGACATGGCACTTTTTCTAGGTTCATGTCTGATTTCATGGGGTACAAGAAAACAAAACTCAATGGCCCTCTCTACCGTAGAAGTTGAATATGTGGCTGAGGCATCTTGCTGTGCTCAACTGTTATGGATTGTTTACCGTGAAAATGGTAATAACAATTAAATTTGATTATGAGAATCTAAAAATACGTGATCTATTTTTATGTTGGTTGTAAAGCAGTTGATGCTATGTGAAAGACTTAGAAGCGAGATAAGAGCTTGAAAACGAGATATTAATCAAATCGAATTACTGTCGGTTGGGGGCTCGAGGCTACTTATTCGGGGCCTCGAGGTCGAGTTGGATGCTCGACTGGGAGCTATCGAAGGCAATCGATGAGCGAATAACAGTTAGGATAAGATCAATGGAGGCTCTTTATGGCCGATGATAAGCAATAAATGATGAACAATAATAAAGATAATAAATGGAAGCAATAATATCAAGAGAATGTTTTAGAGAGAATATTCTTATGTATTTAGTATGGAGCAACGAATGTCTACAAAATGACAAGGATCCCCTTTATATATGAGGGGAATCCCAACATAGTACAAAATGCATTAATTACAAAGATATGGAGATGAGACAGCTAGATGACACCCTAATTCGGGTTTAGAGTAGTCCACTAGGCTCTGTCAGTCCTAGCCGCGAGCCTTGCGAACTCCTATTTCTACCATTACCATGATCATTACTGTCTCGAGGTTGAGTGTCGATGACCCTCGAGGGAGGAGACTCGACCGTGGACTCGAGCCTCGAGGTGATCTTTCGAAGTGCCTTAATGACGAGAAATTGGACCCTCCGATTTCATCGTATACAGATAGTCCACGTGTTTCCTAGAACAAAGCGATAGGAAACGATTTTGAGCTTCTATTCCGAGTGCATCATCATCATGACATCAACCCATCAGAGCATTAAATGCCATGCTCAAAAAACCGCACAAGGGTCGTCGTCAAACGCGACTATCGAGAAGCCCACGAATCATATTGGTTCGCCCCTTCTGCTACCTACAAGACGCCTATAAATGCACCAATCGTTTGATAATCCTTATTTTCTCAACATCTTCAAATTTGCAAGGCCAGACCCATCCCCTTTCGTATCCTTTCTTCTTACCTCCTTAGAGAAATTTCACCACCATCATGGCTAGAACTTCCAAGACGGTTCCTTGGAAAGACGAGGCTGCCTCTTCATCCCGAACATCCAAAGGGAAAACCAAAGTGATACCCACCATGGAACAATGTACCCCTACCGAGCTCGATATGAAGAAGGAATTTACCATCGACAAACCCTCATCTACACCGGGCGGATGCGAACATGTGTCCCGGTACATTAGTGTTGTGACCAACATAGGGAAGGTGAAGAAAGACTACCGATGGGAGGAGGCAACGGAGGTCGAGATTTCCCGCCCTCATGAGAGCATAACGGACTACACAGCTGGTCTCCTTCATGTATATACTTACCCATTCACTTTGGGTCCGGTCGACTCTTCTAAATCCCCTTCCCCGGAGATAGATCTGGTTATTCTCGATTTCTGCGACAAATACCAAGTGATGCTCGGTTAGGTCTATCCATCTTTCTAGAGGATAGTTCTGATGCTCCGCCATTTTTCTGATGGGGTCTGGGGTGAGACCTTTACCCTCGACCATTTGATTAGGTTGTACAGCCCTCGATTTTATCGAGGTTTCATTAAGCTTCACCACCGGTCCAAAAAATTATTTTTCTCGAGCACCGATGAGGACAAGGATCGAGGGTGGATGAGTAGGTTCGTCCGAGTGAGGACCTCGGACATCATTCCGGCCGAGAGGATGCCATTCTCGGTGAAGTGGAACACACAGCGTAAGTATTTTTTTCCTTCGAACATGTTTTGTGATCTTCTTTCCTTCCCTCAGAAAAAATGACCACCTTTTGGTCTCTACAGCTATCGCTTGGTTGTCCCAAAGCGGTTCAGGATCTGCCGAGATGGATCAAACGGTTGGATACCTCGTTCCCTTATCTCATCCGGTCTTGGCCCGACCTGGCTAAGAAGCGGTAGGTGGCCAAGAATCATGGTAAAGTTTTCCTTGCCACCTATATCTTAGCCTTATGTTTCTCCCTGTATCTTTTGTGCTGATAAGTTATGGCCACTGCATTCGTGCAGGCCTTGGCGATGGTATGCGGATGAGACCGCCTCCTGGTGGCGAGATGAGACTTCAGAGCCCGCTAAGGGAAAGAAAAGGAAGGGTAAGGCGGCTGCTAATTCTTCCGTGGCAAAGAAACCTAAGTCACGCGGGCCTCGAGCCGCCACTATGACCTAGGCTTCAGCTTCCGGAGCAAGCCTCGACGCTGAGGATGAAGATGATAATGAGGGCGAGTGCCATTTGGTACAGAGAATGAGGCCGGGCACGGGAGTCTCACAGGCGCCTCGATCGGAAGCTGCTGAATCGGGAATTTTATACCCCATTTTAACACGGGTCAAACTAGAGTATAACATATTGGTAATTCTGAAGGTCTAATTAATTAAAGAGAGTCGCCACCTAATTATTTTAATGGTGAATTAGGACACCAATTTTAGCTAAGTAATGCTTAAAGTTAACTATGTTCTATGGTCTACTTAACCTTTAAGACTATGGGTAAGGGTTCTAATTAATCTTATAGAGAAGGTATTAAGCACTCTATACGACCCATTAGATATGATTAACCAACAAAACTTAGGTTAATTCACTAAGTCTAAGTAAATGTTGTGTTTAAAGTATTCTATAAGTCTAAGTACGTGACAAAAAGTGCATCAACTTAATGTAAAAGATTTAATAACGTTAGTGCCCATTTCAAAGTTTAAAACCAATTCATAAGTTCAAAAGCATGCCCAACATTCAAAACTAACGATACTGCCAAAGAAAAAGTTAGTACCCTAAAATTATTTAGTCATAAAAATAGTGATATCTAGATGTCGTATTATATGTAATAAAGAGGTACTTTTTTTAATTAGAGGTGATGGTCCTAATTGATGAAATAAAGCTTAGTTATAGCAAATTCCAAATTGTAAACCGTTGGTACAATACCAACTAAAAATGAAACTTTAACACATTAAACTGTAAGCAAAATAAAAGTGAGCTAAACAAGTCCAATTGTCTTCGGCTATCTTCCACGAAAGGAAGAAATCTTTCAAGGTTCCGTTGTTTAAAGATAAGGGGGAGAATGATGTATGAACTTTGCGTGGCAGAGTCATTGAGTCTAGCTTTGAGACTCTTTGGCTCCATTGTACATGTTAATAAAGAAAAAGAAAAAAAAAATGAATTAGAGAAGGAGAATATGACCCTTCACAGTACAAGAATAAAGTAAAAAAGCACAAGCATTTAATTCAACCATAAACTCAAGCATTTCATACAAAACAAAGTGATAAACTCGAAATATGAAACCCCCTTTTTTAAATAAGATCCTAGAGACATGTCTTCTAAATGATAGCAAAAATAATAGACATAGAGATTAGTACTTCTCTGGATAGCAGCATATTTCTAACTCGGGCACATATTGTTGAAAACACTATCTTTAGAATCAATATCTCTAAAATATGCACATATATGTATATATGCAAAATAGAAAACCTAAACTCATGACATCTAATATGGCATTATAAGAAATTACACACAAATTTCTCTATATTATATCGAAACAAACAAAGGGATCATGACTTATCCCATATAACAATGCTTAGGATCAAGGACTCAAGCTATGGTCTCAATACATATCCAGTGCATGGGTCTTATCTTATATCACTTAAATGGATTGAATTGTAATATGCTAAAGGTCAAATGCTCTTAAATTTCAACAGAACACTACATAGTCCTAAAGAGTATGTCTAACGAGTATATATATACTCCTCTGTTTATACATAATAATTACAAATTGATTCCGTATAGTTGATGCGGAAAGCTTCTAAAATATTCAAACATGGATTGTCTTATCTTTCAAACAAGCGGACAAGTACTTTTTCTACCGTCATGCTCTCTACTTATATAAACCTACGTCATTTATTATCACTCAATAAGAAGAATAGGAACAAAAACAATAGCATTATAGACAAAAGATTTTCCTTTTATGTTGGCACTCATACAAAAAAGGGAAAAAATAAAATTACATATAAACATGGTATCTAAAACGGAAAAATAAATCGGTACTAATAGCACTCAATAAAAATAGACACCAAGTCATGAATATGTTTCAAAGAATCGACATAATCGAAAGGAGAAAAACAAACACTGACCTTGTTAAGTGCAGCGAACTAGGGCGTGAGCCTTGGATCTACTCCCCTCTCTGTCGGCAGAAACGAAATAGGAAGGCAAAGAAAGTTAGATTCTTGAGAGTTATAACAATTGATAGTTAAAGACTATTGTTTGTGGTTTTTCTTGTGCTCTAGAACCTTGTCTTTGGCAGAGGATAAGAGAGAGTATTTATAGAAGAAAATTAGGGTTCTTAGAGTAGAGTGGGATTTTGAAATTGAGTCAAAGTTATTGAACCGTTTGAATTCGATTTTTGAATTCTTTATCGGACAAAAGAAAAAAATCAGCTTTTCAGTAAGCTTGCAGCAAAGATTGAGCAAAAACTCTAGTGCAAAGAGACGTTGGGTCAAGGTAAGGATGAATTTTGTGCGAAAATGGTATGTACTTCTTCTGCCCAAAGTTGAAAGGTACCGAGTTTTGAGATAAAAGAGGAAAAAGACAGAAGAAGGGGGCAACGTATTTTTTGGAAAGAGAAAATGAAACCCTAGGCTAACTTTTAGGATTGGGCTTTTGAATTGGACCAATTAACCGAATTGGGCCTATTCTTGTGGGTAGAAATAATCTAAAATGGGCTAGTCCCTTAAGGTTTTGGACATTTTCCCCTCTTCCTTTTATTTACTTGGATTTCTAACTTAGAACAAAATAATAATAATAATAAATATAATAATAATAATAATAATAATAATAATGATAATAAAAACTGTTTGACATGTCTAACAATGAATTTTTATATTATATAGTTTTATAGTGCTCAAGTAAAATTATTATGAATTAAAATAGAAAAATCTATTTTAGTATGTAACCGCTATAAAATGAGAAAGCAACTAATATATAAATAAATTAAATAAATATTTTATAAATAAGAGTATGATTAATGCAAATAAGAGAGAGACATTTGCAAAGAAAATATCATTGATTGATTAATTTTGAATAATTCAAGCGATAGCATCTATAACACATACAATAGTAATAATAGTAATTAACAACAACAACAACAACAACAACAACAACAACAATAAATAATAATAATAATAATAATAACAATAACAATAATAATAATAATAATAATAATAATAATAATAATAATAATAATAATAATAAATATAAGAAGAAGAAGTAGAAGTCTAAATTGTACTAAAAATACAAATTTATATATTCTTACGTTATTAACGATATTAGAAGCTCAAGTAGAAAATTTGGAAGAAAGGAGGGACAAAATTGGATGTCAACAGCTGCCCCTCTTTGACCGGAGACAATGAAAGAGTTTTCGGCAAAGAATATTGACTTAGTAGCCAATTTTGTCCCGACCATCAAGGTTGGAATGGGACAAAGGGGACGTAAAAAAAATGATTGCGGCCGAACTCCGGTTTTGAGTTGCCTACATATCTCGGGTTTCACGAGAATCGGGCCATATGTAGTTCAAGACTTATGGTACCCTAAAGTAGGATTCACTTATTGATGCAGATCCTAAAATGCTGCCCCAGTATCGAATAATAGAGACACCTGTACCATGATTGAAAGAAAGATGTTGGAAATAAGAATTTGATTAAGAATTTTGAGTGTCGAGCTGAGCGGAGTTCGAAGTAGATCCATGACCTTTGTTGGAGAGTTTGGTATTCCTCTCCAACAAATTGCCCCAGTTCACTGCTAAGATATAGTTCCACGTTGCGCTATATTTCCTACAAAGCTTAACAATGCTAAAAAAATTCGTTAGGAAATAAGATGCAATATGCCATAAAAGTAATCTTATGAAATTAATATTTAAGCGTCAATCCATGCAAATTTATTGGACAAACTTATAAAAAATATAATTTTGTGGTGACATATTTCATGGTTGGCAATGACACATGGAAATTTAGTTTATAAAGATAAATGCATTTGGCAATGATTTATGAAAGATATATTTTTGCAATGCTTATGCAAGAGGGACCACACGGGTCGAAATAAATTGATGTCATGTGTGAGGGAGGATTAGCTCTATGTCCTATTTGATGGCGGACGATCATGATATGTTCCATTTGAGGGTAGTTAACCCAAATTATCCTATTTGAGGGCGGATGGACCCGATATATTCTATAAATATTTTATAAATAAGAGTATGATTAATGCAAATAAGAGAGAGAAATTTGCAAAGAAAATATCATTGATTGATTAATTTTGAATAATTCAAGCGATAGCATCTATAACACATACAATAGTAATAATAGTAATTAACAACAACAACAACAACAACAACAACAACAACAACAACAACAACAATAATAATAATAATAATAATAATAACAATAATAATAATAAGAAGAAGAAGAAGAAGAAGAAGAAGAAGAAGAAGAGGAAGAAGTCTAAATTTGTGACGACCCAAAGGGTCATCACCTGCTTCCTTACTCACTTTGTGCTTCTGAGGCCTTGAAAACCTCATTTGGAATTGCCTCGATTTGCGTACGCAGTCCGGGCGCGTAGCCGGAAAGCTTAAATATGAACTCTGTGAGAAAAATGCTAAATTTTGATATTAAATTGAATAAATTTGACTTCGGTCAACATTTTGGGTAAACGGACCCGGACCTGTGATTTGACGGTCCCGGAGGGTCCGTAGGAAAATATGGGACTTGGGCGTATGCCCGGAATCGAATTCCGAGGTCCCAGGCCCGAGAAATGAATTTTTGTGTGAAATTATTTTCTGAAAATAATTAAGGAAATTGAAAATGAAATTTGATTAAAAGACTATGGTATCGGGCCCGTATTTTGGTTCCGGTGCCAGGTACAAGTCTTATATATGGTTTAAGCACTTTCTATAAAGTTTGGTTGAAAACGGACGTCGTTTGACGTGTTTCGAACTTAAAATGGAAATTTGATGTTTTATGAAAATTCCGAAGAAATCATGGATTTTGAGGCTTAATTCGATGTTTATGATGTTATTTTGGCTATTTGATCGCACGGATAAGTCCGTAGGATGTTTTTGAGGTTGTGTGTATGTTTAGTTTGGAGCCCCGAGGGCTCAGGTGAGTTTTGGATAGGTGTAATTTTGGAAAATCTTGTATGATCAGGCCTGCAGGCTTCGCATTGGTTCGCAAATGCGAAGGCTGGATCGCAAATGCGAAACCAGC
Source organism: Nicotiana attenuata (assembly GCF_001879085.1). Classification (NCBI taxonomy): domain Eukaryota; kingdom Viridiplantae; phylum Streptophyta; class Magnoliopsida; order Solanales; family Solanaceae; genus Nicotiana; species Nicotiana attenuata. The sequence goes on along the minus strand of NW_017670979.1, from coordinate 130,177 downwards.
CCAGGCCTGCTTGGCTCGCAAATGCGAAGCATTCCTTCGCAAATGCGAAGGTTGAGCTTTCGCAAATGCGAAGCCCTTCTATCTGGCCTGAGTTCGCAAATGCGAACAAATGTTCGCAATTCCCATAACAGGTCGGGGTTCGCAATTGCGAACCCCAGTTCGCAAATCCCATATCTGCAACCTGCATATTTTTATACTTAGTCGAATTTTGAACCATTTTTCACCCCATTTTTAAAACACAACTCCTTAGGCGATTTTCCTAGAACAAGACTTCTTCCAAATCATTTGTAAGTTGATTTTTACTCATTTCCTTCAATCATTAACATCATTTAACATGTTTTCAACTTAAAATCAAGGATTTTCATGGGTGAAATTGGGGGTTTTGGGTAGAACCTAGGTTTTCTAAAAATTGGGGATTTGGACCTCAATTTGAGGTCTGATTTCAAAACAATTTACATATTTGAGTTCGTGGGGGAATGGGTAACCGGATTTTGGTTCGAACCTCGGGTTTTGACCACGTGGGCCCGGGGGCAATTTTGGAATTTTGGGCAAAACTTTGGGATTTTTTATGCATTCAAATTGATTCATTTAGTGTTTATTAATGTAGTTAAACAATTTGTGATTAGATACGAGCGAATTGGTGGCGGAATCGAGGGGTAAAGCCATAATTGAGACTTGACTTGAATTCAAAGCATCGAGGTAAGTGTTTGGTTTAACCCTAGCTTGAGGGAATAGGAGTTGAGTCTTAATTGCTACTTGCTAATTGTCGGGTACGATGTATAGGCATGGTGACGAGTATCTATACATTGGTGTCTAGCATGACCGTGAGTCCTTATTTTGCGAATAGTTGGGATTTTGTTATATTTTCCATGTTTAATTGATGACTTCTATATGTTGTAAAGCTCTTGTGAAAGAAATTGTGATCTTGAACTTCGTGGAGCGTTGGTTCGAGTTGAAATACACATTGTGAAGGTATATGAGATAAGTAAATCTTTGGAGCATTGGCTCGAGTGATAATGTGAACTATGTGATAAAAGTGAAAGAAAGAGAAAGAGTTATTGATCTATTCCCTTGCCGGGACGTTGTTAATTATTGAATATTTTCCCTTGCCGGGACGTTGAGATTATTGATGTTGTACCCTTGTCGGGATTTAATTATTTTATTGTGTTCCCTTGCCGGGATTCCTATTATTATTTGTTTATTCCCCTGCCCTTGTTTGTGATTGTTGTTTGGGTGAGGAAGAGACTAAAACACGAAGGGTGATGTCGTGCATTGTTTGTCTATTGTGAGGAAAGAGTGTAAAGCACGAAGGGTGATGCCGTGCATTGTTTGTTTATTGTGAGGAAAGAGTGTAAAGCACGAAGGGTGATGCCGTGCATTGTTTGCTATTGTGAGGAAAGAGTGTAAAGCACGAAGGGTGATGCCGTGCTGCACGATGTACCATTCCGTGCCAATTCTATTGATTATATGTGAGGAAAGAGAGTAAAAGCACGAAGGGTGATGCCGTGCACATTTTGTTATTCTAATTGCTTGGTGAGGATGAGAGTAAAAGCACGAAGGGTGATGCCGTGCATTTGTCCTTGATTTTCCTGATTTCTTTGCTGATAATTGAGTTATGTTGTCCTTTACTTCTATTTACTGATTTTCTTGTTGTTACCAGCTCAAGTGCATTACCTGTCTTATTCCATTATTTGTGTGATTCTTTACGTTGACATTTCCCTTTCTCGTGTTACTTGTTATATTTGAACCAAGGTGTCCTTGCGCAGCGTTATGTCGTGAATTTATGCATTAATTGCTACATGAATATGTGACCTAATTGCTACGTGACATTCAACATATAAATTACTAAATTGCCTAATTGCCCCCTTATAATCTATAATTAACTGCTATTTGTCATTATTTGTTTTCCTTAGTAAATCATAAATTTTGTGTACTTGTTGTCTTATCAACTCGTATTAATTGTTGCGTTTGTTAGAGTAAATTTTCTTTTAGAGGAACTGTTCATTTATTGAAATGGGAGCGGGTGGTACGCCTACCACGAGTGATATTGAAATGGGAGCGGGTGGTACGCCTACCACGAGATATTGAGAAATGGGATCGGGTTGCACGCCTGCAACAAGATGAGTTGAATATGAAAGTTGCCTTATCTCTTCATTTACTTCTAGAAGTTAAATTGTAGATGTACGCTTTATTATTCCTGAAATTCTATTTCTAACTGTTGCCCCTGAAGCATGCTCCCTTCCCCATCTTAAATTGTTATTTTCTTGCTACGTCTCCGTTGTACTTGTATATATATCTGCTCAGGTTTATTTGGTGGTCTGGTCCTAGCCTCGTCACTACTTCGCCGGGGTTAGGCTAGGCACTTACCAGCACATGGGGTCGGTTGTGCTGATACTACACTCTGTGCTATTTTTCACAGATCCAGGCTTCGGGCAGCAGCAACAGTAGTGTGGGAGTAGGCTTTCAGCCCAGCGAGACCCGAGATAGCCTTGCAGGCGTTCGCAGGCACTGGCGTCTCCTTTCGTCTATATTCCTGGAGACAGAGTCGAGTTATTTCTTTCAGACCTTTATGTGTAGTATTCCTTAGACCGTCTGTGAAACTGTGATACCAGTCTTGGGTAGAGGCTTTTTTTGAGATTTTTCCGCATATTTATTCAGTTTTCTATAATATTGAGACTTCCGCTTATAAATTAATTTCATTGCTTGTATTATTGCCGATAATGGTTAAAAGGAATTATGTTATTTTATAAAAAAAGTAATTAATTTGGCTTGCCTAGCTCTCATTAGTAGGCGCCATCACGACTCCCGAGATTGGAAAATCTGGGTCGTGACAAGTTGGTATCAGAGCTCTAGGTTACATGGGTCTCATAGTTTACAGACAAGCTTAGTAGAGTTTGAGGGATCGGTACGGAGACGTCTGTATCTATCCCTCAGAGGCTGCAGAGTTAGGAAAAAGTTTCACTTCTATTCTTTCCTGTCGTGCGATTTTGTTCTCTCAGTGCTAAATTGAAACCTCTACTATTGTCCTTTCGTGAATGGCGAGGTCCTGTACCGCTTCTTTAGCCGAGCAGCAGCAGACCGGTGATTGATCAGCTACGTTTTCGGAAGCTTTGTGGAGGTAAGAGTATTAGAGGTGGAGGTAGAGATGCGAGAGGTGGAGGTAAAGGTATTAGAGGTGGAGGTGTAGGTACTGTTCTGGTTTGTGGTAGAGAAGCTTCGATTTTATTTTGCGCCACATCTGGTCATGCCTAGCGATTTATTGAGTGTTACTGTTTATGTGTCTGCATCGGTGGGTGATTCTATTATGGTCGATCGAGCCCATCGTTCTTGTATTAGGGTGATTGGAGGTCTTGAGACTTGAGTAGATTTGTTGCTGTTGGACATGGTTGACTTCGACATTATATTAAGGATGGACTGGTTATCACCTTACCATGCTATTTTGGACTGCCATGCCAAGGCGGTGACCTTAGTTTTGCCGGGTATGCCTCGTTTAGAGTGGAGAGGGACTCCAGATCATTCTACCCGCAGTGTCGTATTGTATGTGAAGGCTCGGCGTATGGTCGAGAAGGGGTGTTTGGCTTATTTAGCTTATGTTCGGGATTCCAGTGTTGAGGTTCCCTGATGTTTTTCCTTCAGACCTGCCGGGTATGCCACCCGACAGGGATATTGATTTCTGCATTGATCTGGTTCCGGGCACTCAGCCCATTTCCATTCCGCCATATCGTATGGCCCTGCCGGAGTTGAATAAGTTAAAAGAATAGTTGCAGGATCTGCTTGAGAAGGGTTTCGTTAGACTAGTGTGTCTCCTTGGGGTGCGCCGGTGTTATTTGTCAAGAAGAAGGACGGGTCAATGAGGATGTGTATTGATTACCGGCAATTGAACAAGGTAACGGTCAAGAATAAGTATCTACTGCCGAGGATTGATGATTGGTTCGACCAGCTTCAGGGTGCCAGGGTATTTTCCAAGATTGACTTGCGATCTGGTTACCATCAGTTGAGGATTAGGGCATCTGATGTCCCTAAGACAGGCTTCCGCACTCGGTATGGGCATTATGAGTTCTTGGTTATGTCATTTGGGTTGACAAATGCCCCAGCAGCTTTCATGGACTTGATGAACCGAGTGTTCAGGCCTTATGTGGATTCATTCGTGATAGTGTTCATCGATGATATATTGATATATTCCTACAGCCAGGAGGAGCACGAGCAACACCTTAGAGTGGTTCTTCAGACTCTGAGGGATAGTCAGTTATATGCGAAGTTCTGAAGTGTGAATTCTGGTTGGATTCAGTTGCATTTCTGGGTCATGTTGTATCAGTTGAGGGTATTCAGGTGGACCCAAAGAAGATAGAGGCAGTCAAGAACTGGCCTAGACCAACATCAGCTACAAAGATTCGGAGTTTCTTGGGGTTAGCAGGCTACTATCGACGGTTCGTGGAGGGATTTTCATCTATTGTAGCCCCGATGGCCAGATTGACCCAGAAGGGTGCCCAGTTCAGATGGTCGGATGAGTGTGAGGCGAGCTTTCTGAAGCTCAAGACAGCTCTGACTACGGCATCGGTATTGGTTTTGCCCACAGGTTCAGGGCCTTATACAGTCTATTGTGATGCTTCCCGTGTTGGGCTTGGAGCAGTGTTGATGCGGGATGGAAAGGTCATTTCCTATGCTTAGAGGCAGTTGAAGATTCATGAGAAGAACTATTCGGTTCAGGATTTGGAGTTGGCAGCCATAGTTCATGCATTGAAGATTTGGAGGCATTATCTGTATGGTGTGGCATGTGAGGTGTTCACGGATCACAAGAGTCTTCAGTACTTGTTCAAGCAAAAGGAATTGAGTTTGAGACAGAGGAGGTGGTTGGAGTTGTTGAAGGATTATGATATCACCATTCTATATCATCCGGGGAAGGCCAATGTGGTGGCCGATGCATTGAGTAGGAAGTCAGCCAGCATGGCAGTCTTGCTTATATTCTGGTCGGTGAGAGGCCGCTTGCTTTGGATGTTCAGGCGTTAGCCAATCAGTTCGTGAGACTGGATGTTTCTGAGCCCAGTCGTGTGTTAGCTTGCACGGTCGCTCGTTCTTCGTTATTGGAGCGTATCCGTGATCGGCAGTATGATGCCCATTTGTGTGTCCTTAGAGACACGGTGCAGCGCGGAGGTGCCAGGCATATTACCTTAGATGATGATGGAGTTTTGAGATTGCAGGGTCGTGTATGTGTGCCTAATGTGGATGGGCTCCGAGAGTTGATTTTAGAGGAGGCCCATAGCTCCCGGCACTCTATTCATCCAGGCGCCGCGAAGATGTATCAGGATTTGCAGCAACATTATTGGTGGCGTAGAATGAAGAAGGATATCGTAGCATACTGTCACGACCCAATTTCCATACCCGGTCGTGATGGCGCCTCTCGTAAAGACAAGGCCAGCCAACTAACCCAATCCGTTTCTTTAACAATTATTAAACATAAATGTATAGATAAATATAGCTTAACGACAATAATAACCAGTATGTACAACCCAACACAACCCGACCGGGGTGTCACAAGTCACGAGCATCTAAAGAAACCTGAACACAACTACAGGGCCAATAATAATATATAAGGAAAAATCCTAGAAATCAAAAGACAACATCCAGTGCCGCGAACGCTGGTGGTCACCTTACTCAGCTACAATAGCCAGACCTTCAATCAGCTAATAACCCGCTACCGGGTGAACAATACCTGCAACTGCACGCGAGGTGCAGGGAGTAAAGTGAGTACTTCCAACTCAGTGAGTAATAAGAGTAAATAATAACTGAGAGGCAAGAAATCACGTAAGAGCACTCCATCATGCTATATAGGACAGTACCACTCTTTGAGAAAACAGTAAAACCGTGAAAATCCTTTAGAAAATATCTGGCTCAGTTTAAAACCTCTTTTGAAAACATCCTTTTCCAACAGTCAAGCAAATGAACGCATAATCAGATAGTGCAAGTCCGTATATAAGACAGCCCCTCGGGCACAGCACTCCACAAACAGTTAACACCAGGGCGTCTGGTAAACAGTACAAGCAATATCATGGATGCTAATGATATGAGAGTGCTAAATGTCACGAAACGTAGTACAAACAGGAACCAATGCATGAATGCAATGCAATGCATATGACCGCTGCGGCGCGCAACCCGATCCATTTGGGTACCCGCGCTCACTGTGGGGGTTCAGACTCCGGAGGGGCTCCTACAGCCCAAGCGCAATATCAATATCACACTGCTGCGGCGCGCAACCCGATCCATCCTCAGTCCAGAAATGCACATAAGCCCCTTGGGCAATAGTAAAATAACAGTCTCAACTCAAAACATCAGTAAAATATCATTTAGGTTTTCAAATCTTAGAAAGATAGCTGAGTTTGCGAAATAGTATTTTAAACCTTGGACTGTGATAAAATAATATGCAAAGTAATGCAAAAACAGTGATATCAATCCCTAAAGTATTCAAACAATTGGCACGAAGCCCAAATATAGCAATCAAACCAAATAATGATGATAACAAGTAGTTTCAGTCAATTACGCAATAAAACCATCAACCGGGACGGACTAAGTCATAATCCCCAATGGTGCTCTACCCCACGCTCATACCTGGCGTGCAAGTCACCACAATACAACACTATGATGTGCAAATCCGGGGTTTCAAACCCTTAGGATATCATTTACAAGTATTACTCACCTCGGACCGGTGAAATCCCTAGCTTGCGACGCCTTTGCCCCTCAATCGGCCTCCACGCGCGTCGAATCTAACCAAAACCAGAGCGAATACATCACAATATGCTAAGGGAACAATACCCAAGCGAAAACAATCGAAAATTAGCAAGAATCTCGAAACTAGCAAAACCCGAGCCCCGGGCCCGCTTCTCGAAAAAATTACGAAATTTACATCACCGGATTCCTCGTCTCGCCATGAGTCCATACATATAAAATTTACCAAAATCGGAGTTCGTTTGACCCTCCAAATTTCGTTTTTTACATCATAATTTTCTCAAACCCTAACTTCAATTTTTAACCTTTAATTCCTTGGATTTTCAATGTTAATCCATGATTTTACACCATAATATCATAATCTAAGTCTAAGAATCCATACCTGATGATAGCCCTCGAAACCCTCTTCAAAAATCGCCCAAAATCTCCTTAGTCCGAAGTCCAAAATGTTTCTTCTCTTTCAAAATCGTGAAAACACTGTTCACTTAAACTCAGCCAGGTTTCGCTTCTGCGGTTGGGATACCGCTCTTGCGGCTCCCGCTTCTGCGCAAAATAACCGCTTCTGCGGTCTAACTTAAAATCCTCAGGACCGCTTCTGCGGTCACCACTCGCTCCTGCGATGTCCGCTTTTGCGGACTGCCTTCCGCTTCTGCGGAAATTGCCAAGCCCTCAAGGACCGCTTCTGCGATCACAGCTCCGCTTAAGCGGCTCCGCTTTTGCGGTCCAAGACCCGCAGAAGCGAGAATATCAGAAACAGCATGCCTTCAGCTGTATGAAATTCCAAAAACTCCCCGTTAGCCATCCGAAATCATCCCGAGGCCCCCCGGGACCTCAACCAAAAGCACCAACATGACTTAAAACATTATCCAAACTTATTCCAATCATCAAAACACATCAAACAACACTAAAATTATCGATTGTCATCGGATTCAAGCCTAAGTTCTTTAAAAACTTCCGAAACTCGCATTCGATCAAAAACCCAACCAAGCGACATCCGACTGACCTGAAAATTTGCAGACATATCCAAAATCACCTAACGAAGCTACTGCAACTCTCGGAATTCCATTCCGACCCTCGGATCAAAATCTCACATATCAACCGGATTTCGCCACAATGCTAACTTCGCCAATTCAAGCCTAATTCTACACCGGACCTCCAAAACCAATTCAGATCACGCTCCCAAGTCACAAATCATCTCCCGAAGCTAACCGGATCATCGGAAATCACATCCGAACCTTCGAACTCATAAGTCAACGTCCGGTTGACTTTTCCAATTTAAGCCTTCCTTAAAGAGACTAAGTGTCTCATTTCCTATCCAAACCAATTCAATTCAACTCTAACTCACTCGTTGCTGATAATGAAACATGAAGAAGCAATAAATGAGGAAAACTGGGCGGTAATACCTGATACGACGGGTCGGGTCATTACACATACGTGGCTCGTTGTTTGAATTGTCAGCAGGTTAAGTACGAGCATCAGAGGCCTGGTGGTTTATTTCAGAGGATTGAGCTTCCCGAGTGGAAGTGGGAGCGGATTACTATGGACTTTGTTACTGGACTTCCGCTGACTCGGAAGAAGTTCGACGCAGTTTGGGTCATTGTTGATAGGCTGACCAAGTCAGCACATTTCATTCTTGTGGCAGTCTCCTATTCTTCTGAGAGGTTGGCTGAGATCTACATTCGGGAGATTGTTCGCCTTCATGGTGTGCCCGTATCTATCATTTCGGACCAGGGTACGCAGTTTACCTCGTGCTCCTGGAGAGCAGTTCAGCGAGAGTTGGGCACACGGGTCGAGTTGAGCACAACATTTCATCCCCAGACGGACGGTCAGTTAGAGCGGACTATTCAGATTTTGGAGGATATGCTCCGAGCTTGTGTTATTGACTTTAGAGGGTCGTGGGATCAGTTTTTGCCTTTAGCGGAGTTTGCCTACAACAACAGCTACCAGTCGAGCATTCAGATGGTTCCTTATGAGACCTTATATGGTAGACGGTGTCGGTCTCCGGTTGGATGGTTTGAGCCGGGAGAGGCTCAATTGTTGGGTACAGATTTGGTTCAGGAGGCCTTGGACAAGGTCAAGATCATTCAGGATAGGCTTCGTTCAGCTCAGTCTAGGCAAAAGAGTTATGCAGACCGCAAGGTTCGAGATGTGGCATTATGGTTGGTGAGCGGGTATTGCTCCGAGTGTCGCCTATGAAGGGCGTGATGAGATTTGGGAAAAAGGAGCTTAGCCCAAGGTTCATTGGTCCGTTTAAGATTCTTGATCGAGTGGGAGAGGTGGCTTATAGACTTGCATTGCCGCCGAGCTTATCAGCCGTGCATCCAGTTTTTCATGTATCCATGCTTTGGAGGTATCACGGCGATCCAGCCCACGTGTTAGACTTCAGCACTGTCCAGCTGGACAAGGACTTGTCATACGAGGAGGAGCCGATAGCTATTTTGGACCGGCAGGTTCATCAGTTGAGATCCAAGAGTTTTCCTTCTGTGCGTGTTCAGTGGAGAGGTCAGCCCCCTGAGGCATCGACCTGGAGTCCGAGTCCGATATGCGGAGTCGTTATCCTTATCTTTTCCCCGACTCAGGTACTTCTTTCTTCTGTCTGTTCGAGGATGAACGGTTGTTTTAGAGGTGGAGAATGTGACGACCCAAAGGGTCATCACCTGTTTCCTTACTCACTCTGTGCTTCTGAGGCCTTGAAAACCTCATTTGGGGTTGCCTCGATTTGCGTGTGCAGTCCGAGCGCGTAGCCGGAAAGCTTAAATATGAATTCTATGAGAAAAATGCTAAATTTTGATATTAAATTGAATAAATTTGACTTCGGTCAACATTTTGGGTAAACGGACCCGGACCCGTGATTTGACGGTCCCGGAGGGTCCGTAGGAAAATATGGGACTTGGGCGTATGCCCGGAATCGAATTCCGAGATCCCAGGCCCGAGAAATGAATTTTTGTGTGAAATTCTTTTCTGGAAATAATTAAGGAAATTGGAAATGAAATTTGATTAAAAGACTATGGCATCGGGCCCGTATTTTGGTTTCGGCGCCCGGTACAAGTCTTATATATGGTTTAAGCACTTTCTGTAAAGTTTGGTTGAAAACGGACGTCGTTGGACGTGTTTCGGACTTAAAATGGAAATTTGATGTTTTATGAAAATTTGGAAGAAATCATGGATTTTGAGGCTTAATTCGATGTTTATGATGTTATTTTGGCGATTTGATCGCACGGATAAGTCCGTAGGATGTTTTTGAGGTTGTATGTATGTTTAGTTTTGGAGCCCCAAGGGCTCGGGTGAGTTTTGGATAGGTGTCGGATTGCATTTTTGAATTTTGGAAAATCTGGTATGATCAGGCCTGCAGGCTTCGCAAATGCGAAGGTCGGATCGCAAATGCGAAACCAGCCCAGGCCTGCTTGGTTCGCAAATGCGAAGCATTCCATCGCAAATGCGAAGGTTGAGCTTTCGCAAATGCGAAGCATATTTTGCAAATGCGAAGCCCTTCTATCTGGCCTGAGTTCGCAAATGCAAACAAATGTTCGCAATTCCCATAACAGGTCGGGTTCGCAATTGCGAACCCCAGTTCGCAAGTCCCATATCTGCAACCTGCATATTTTTATACTTAGTCGAATTTTGAACCATTTTTCACCCCATTTTCAAAACACAACTCCTTAGGCGATTTTCCAAGAACAAGACTTCTTCCAAATCATTTGTAAGTTGATTTTTACTCATTTCCTTCAATTATTCTCATCATTTAACATGTTTTCAACTTAAAATCAAGGATTTTCATGGGTGAAATTGGGGGTTTTGGGTAGAACCTAGGTTTTCTAAAAATTGGGGATTTGGAGCTCAATTTGAGGTCCGATTTCAAAACAATTTAAATATTTGAGTTCGTGGGTAACCGGGTTTTGGTTCGAACCTCGGGTTTTGACCACGTGGGCTCGGGGGCAATTTTGGAATTTTGGGCAAAACTTTGGGAAATTCATTTTTTATGCATTTAAATTGATTCATTTAGTGTTTATTAATGTAGTTAAACAATTTGTGATTAGATACAAGCGAATTGGTGGCGGAATCGATGGGTAAAGCCATAATTGAGACATGAGTTGAATTCAAAGCATCGAGGTAACTTTTTGGTTTAACCCTAGCTTGAGGGAATATGAGTTGAGTCTAAATTGCTACTTGCTAATTGTTGGGTACGATTATAGGCATGATGACGAGTATCTATACATTGGTGTCTAGCATGACCATGAGTCCTTATTTTGCGAATAGTTGGGATTTTGTTATATTTTCCATGTTTAATTGATGACTTCTATATGTTGTAAAACTCTTGTGAAAGAAATTGTGATCTTTGAACTTCGTGGAGCATCGGTTCGAGTTGAAATACACATTGTGAAGGTATATGAGATAAGTAAACCTTTGGAGCATTGACTCGAGTGATAATGTGAACTATGTGATAAAAGTGAAAGAAAGAGAAAGAGTTATTGATCTATTCCCTTGCCGGGACGTTGTTGATTATTGAATATTTTCCTTTGCCGGGACGTTGAGATTATTGATGTTGTACCCTTGCCGGGATTTAATTGTTTTATTGTGTTCCCTTGCCGGGATTCCTATTATTATTTGTTTATTCCCTTGCCCTTTTTTATGATTGTTGTTTGGGTGAGGAAGAGAGTAAAGCATGAAGGGTGATGCCGTGCATTGTTTGTCTATTGTGAGGAAAGAGTGTAAAGCACGAAGGGTGATGCCGTGAATTGTTTGTTTATTGTGAGGAAAGAGTGTAAAGCACGAAGGGTGATGTCGTGCCGCTCGATGTACCATTCCGTGCCAATTCTATTGATTATATGTGAGGAAAGAGAGTAAAATCACGAAGGGTGATGCCGTGCACATTTTGTTATTCTACTTGCTTGGTGAGGATGAGAGTAAAAGCACGAAGGGTGATGCCGTGCATTTGTCCTTGATTTTCCTGATTTCATTGCTGATAATTGAGTTCTGTTGTCCTTTACTTCTATTTACTGATTTTCTTGTTGTTACCAGCTCAAGTGCATTACCTGTCTTATTCCATTATTTATGTGATTCTTTACGTTGACATTTTCCTTTCTCGTGTTACTTGTTATATTTGAACCAAGGTGTCCTTGCGCAACGTTATGTCTTGAATTTATGCCTTAATTGCTACATGATTATGTGACCTAATTGCTACGTGACATTCAACATATAAATTACTAAATTGCCTAATTGCCCGCTTTTAATCCATAATTAATTGCTATTTGTCATTATTTGTTTTCCTTAGTAACTCATAAATTTTGTGTACTTGTTGTCTTATGAACTCGTATTAATTGTTGCGTTTGTTAGAGTAAATTTTCTTTTAGAGGAACTGTTGATTTATTGAAATGGGAGCGGGTGGTACGCCTACCACGAGTGATATTGAAATGGGAGCGGGTGGTACGCCTACCACGAGATATTGAGAAATGGGATCGGGTTGCACGCCTGCAATAAGATGAGTTGAGTATGAAAGTTGCCTTATCTCTTCATTTACTGCTAAAAGTTAAATTGTAGATGTACACTTTATTGTTCCTGAAATTCTATTTCTAACTGTTGCCCCTGAAGCATGCTCCCTTTCCCCATCTTAAATTGTTATTTTCTTGCTACGTCTCCGTTGTACTTGTATATATATCTGCTTATGTTTATTTGGTGGTCTGGTCCTAGCCTCGTCACTACTTCGTCGGGGTTAGGCTAGGCACTTACCAGCACATGGGGTCGGTTGTGCTGATACTACACTCTGTGCTATTTTGCACAGATCTAGGCTTCGGGCAGCAGCAGCAGTAGTGTGGGAGTAGGCTTTCAGCCCAGCAAGACCCGAGATAGCCTTGCAGGCGTTCGCAGGCACTGGCGTCTCCTTTCGTCTATATTCCTGTTTCTTTCATGTATTCTTGGAGACAGTGTCGAGTTATTTCTTTCAGACCATTATGGGTAGTATTCCTTAGACCGTCTGTGAAACTGTGACACCAGTCTTGGGTAGAGGCTTTTGTTGAGATTTTTCCGCATATTTATTCAGTTTTCTATGATATTGAGACTTCCGCTTATTAATTAATTTCATTGCTTGTATTATTGCCGATAATGGTTAAAAGGAATTATGTTATTGATGAAAAAAATGTAACTAAATTTGGCTTGCCTAGCTCTCATTAGTAGGCGCCATCACGACTCCCGAGGGTGGGAAATCCAGGTCGTGACAAGTTGGTATCAGAGCTCTAGGTTACATGGGTCTCACAGTTCACAGACAAGCTTAGTAGAGTTTGAGGGATCGGTACGGAGACGTCTGTATTTATCCCTCATAGGCTGCAGAGTTAGGAAAAAGTTTCACTTCTATTCTTTCCTGTCGTGCGATTTTGTTCTCTCAGTACTAAATTGAAACCTCTACTCTTGTCCTTGCGTGAATGGTGAGGTCCTGTACCGCTTCTTAAGCCGAGCAGCAACAGACCGGTGATAGATCAGCTACGTTTTTGGAAGCTTTGTGGAGGTAAAGGTATTAGAGGTGGAGGTAGAGATGCGAGAGGTGGAGGTAAAGGTATTAGTGGTGGAGGTGCAGGTACTGTTCTGGTTTGTGGTAGAGAAGCTTTGGTATTATTTTGCGCCGTGTCTGGTCATGCCTAGTAATTCATTGAGTATTCCTGTTTATGTGTCTGCACCGGTAGTTGATTCTATTGTGGTCGATCGAGCCCATCGTTCTTGTATCGGGGTGATTGGAGGTCTTGAGACTCGAGTAGATTTGTTGCTGTTGGACATGATTGAGGATGGACTGGTAATCACCTCACCATGCTATCTTTGACTGCCATGCCAAGACTGTGACCTTAGCTTTACCGGGTATGCCTTGTTTAGAGTGGAGATGGACTCCAGGTCATTCTACCCGCAGTGTTATATCGTATGTGAAGGCTCGGCGTATGGTCGAGAAAGGGTGTTTGGTCTACTTGGCGTATGTTTGTGATTCTAGTGCTGAGGTTTCCTTGATTGATTCTGTGCTCGTTGTTCGTGAGTTTCCTGATGTTTTCCTTTCATACCTGCCGGGTATGCCACCCGACAGGGATATTGATTTCTGCATTGATCTGGTTTCGGGCACTCAGCCCATTTCTATTCCGCCATATCGTATGGTCCCGCCGGAGTTGAAAGAGTTAAAAGAGCAGTTGCAGGATTTGCTTGAGAAGGGTTTCATTAGACCTAGTGTGTCTCCTTGGGGTGCGCCGGTGTTATTTGCCAAGAAGAAGGATGGGTCAATGAGAATGTGTATTGATTACCGGCAATTGAACAAAGTAACGGTCAAGAATAAGTATCGACTACCGAGGATTGATGATTTGTTCGACCAGCTTCAGGGTGCCAGGGTATTTTCCAAGATTGACTTGCGATCTGGTTACCATCAGTTGAGGATTAGGGCATCTAATGTCCCTAAGACAGCTTTCCGCACTCGGTATGGGCATTATGGGTTCTTGGTTATGCCATTTGGGTTGACAAATGCCTCAGCAGCTTTCATGGACTTGATGAACCGAGTGTTCGGGCCTTATTTGGATTCATTCGTGATAGTGTTCATTGATGATATATTGATATACTCCCGCAGCCAGGAGGAGCACGTGCAGCACCTCAGAGTGGTTCTTCAGACTCTGAGGGATAGTCAGTTATATGCTAAGTTCTCGAAGTGTGAATTCTGGTTGGGTTCAGTTGCATTTCTGGGTCACGCTCTATCAACTGAGGGTATTCAGGTGGACCAGAAGAATATAGAGGCAGTCAAGAACTGGCCTAGACCATCATCAGCTATTCAGAGTTTCTTGGGGTTGGCAGGCTACTACAGACGGTTCGTGGAGGGATTTTCATCTATTGCAGCCCCGACGACTAGATTGACCCAGAAGGGTGCCTAGTTCAGATGGTCGGATGAGTGCGAGGCGAGCTTTTAGAAGCTCAAGACAGCTCTGACCACGTTAGTGTTGGTTTTGCCCACAGGATCAGGGCCTTATACAGTCTATTGTGATGCTTCCCGTGTTGGGCTTGGAGCAGTGTTGATGTAGGATGGCAAGGTCATTGCCTATGCTTCGAGGCAGTTGAAGATTCATGAGAAGAACTATCCAGTTCATGATTTGGAGTTGGCAGCCATAGTTCACGCATTGAAGATTTGGAGGCATTATCTGTATGGTGTGGCATGTGAGGTGTTCACGGATCACAAGAGTCTTCAGTACTTGTTCAAGCAAAAAGAATTGAATTTGAGACAGAGCAGGTGGATGTAGTTGTTGAAGGATTATGATATCACCATTCTATATCATCCGGGGGAGGCCAATGTGGTGGCCGATGCATTGAGTAGGAAGTCATCCAGTATGGGCAGTCTTGCTTATATTCCGGTCAGTGAGAGGCCGCTTGCTTTGGATGTTCAGGCGTTAGCCAATCGGTTCGTGAGGCTGGATATTTCTGAGCCTAGCCGAGTATTAGCTTGCACGTTCGCTCGTTCTTCATTATTGGAGCGTATTCGTGATCGGCAGTTTGATAATCCCCATTTGTGTGTCCTTAGAGACACGATGCAATGAGGTGGTGCCAAGCAGGTTACCTTAGATGCGGATGGAGTTTTGAGATTGCAGGGGCGAGTTTGTGTGTCTAATGTGGATGGGCTTCGAGAGTTGATTTTAGAGGAGGCCCATAGCTCCAGGTACTCTATTCATCCGGGCACCGCGAAGATGTATCAGGATTTGCGGCAGCATTATTGGTGGCGTAGAATGAAGAAGGATATTGTGGCATATGTGGCGCGGTGTTTGAATTGTCAGCAGGTTAAGTACGAACATCAGAGGCCTGGTGGCTTATTTCAGAGGATTGAGCTTCCCGAGTGGAAGTGGGAGAGGATCACTATGGACTTTGTTACTGGACTTCCGTTGACTTGGAAGAAGTTCGATGCAGTTTGGGTCATTGTTGATAGGCTGACCAAGTCAGCGCATTTCATTCCTGTGGCAGTCTCCTATTCATCCGAGAGGTTAGCTGAGATCTATATCCGGGAGATTGTTCGCCTTCATGGTGTGCCGGTATCTATCATTTTGGACCGGGGTATGTAGTTTACCTCGCGCTTCTGGGGAGCAGTCCAGCGAGAGTTGGGCACACGGGTTGAGTTGAGCATAACATTTCATCCCTAGACGGACGGCCAGTCCGAGCGGACTATTCAGATTTTGGAGGATATGCTTCGAGCTTGTGTTATTGACTTTGGAGGTTCGTGGGATCAGTTTTTGCCTTTAGCGAAGTTTGCCTACAACAACAGCCACCAGTCGAGCATTCAGATGGCTCCTTATGAGACCTTATATGGTAGACGGTGTCGGTATCCGATTGGATGGTTTGATCCGGGAGAGGTTCGGTTGTTGGGTACAGATTTGGTTCAGGAGGCCTTGGACATGTTCAAGATCATTCAGGATAGGCTTCGTTCAGCTCATTCTAGGCAAAAGAGTTATGCAGACCGCAAGGTTCGAGATGTGGCATTATGGTTGGTGAGCGGGTATTGCTCCGAGTGTCGCCTATGAAGGGCGTGCTGAGATTTGGGAAAAAGGGCAAGCTTAGCCCAAGGTCCATTGGTCCGTTTGAGACTCTTGATTGAGTGGGGAGGTGACTTATAGACTTGCATTGCCACCTAGCTTATCAGCCGTGCATCCAGTTTTTCATGTATCCATGCTTCGGAGGTATCACGGCGATCCACCCCACGTGTTAGACTTCAGCACAGTCCAGGTGGACAAGGACTTGTCATACGAGGAGGAGCCGGTAGCTATTTTGGATCGGCAGGTTCGTCAGTTGATATCCAAGAGTTTTCCTTCTGTGCGTGTTCAGTGGAGAGGTCAGCCCCCTGAGGCATCGACCTGGGTGTCCGAGTCTGATATGCGGAGTCGATATCCTCATCTTTTCCCCGACTCAGGTACTTCTTTCTTCTGTCCGTTCGAGGACGAACGGTTATTTTAGAGGTGGACGATGTGACGTCCCAAAGGGTCATCACCTATTTCCTTACTCACTCTGTGCTTCTGAGGCCTTGAAAACCTCATTTGGGGTTGCCTCGATTTGCGTGCGTAGTCCGGGTGCGTAGCCGGAAAGCTTAAATATGAATTCTGTGAGAAAAATGCTAAATTTTTATACTAAATTGAATAAATTTGACTTCGATCAACATTTTGGGTAAACGGACCCGGACCCGTCATTTGACGATCCCGGAGGGTCCGTAGGAAAATATGGGACTTGGGCGTATCCCCGGAATGGAATTCCGAGGTCCCAGGCCCGAGAAATGAATTTTTGTGTGAAATTGTTTTCTGGAAATAATTAAGGAAATTGGAAATGAAATTTGATTAAAAGTCTATGGTATCGGGCCCGTATTTTGGTTCCGACGTCCGATACAAGTCTTATATGTAGTTCAAGCGCTTTCTGTAAAGTTTGGTTGAAAACGGACGTCGTTTGACGCGTTTCGGACTTAAAATGGAAATTTGATGTTTTATGAAAATTTGGAAGAAATCATGGATTTTGAGGCTTAATTCGATGTTTATGATGTTATTTTGGCGATTTGATCGCACGGATAAGTCCGTAGGATGTTTTTGAGGTTGTGTGTATGTTTAGTTTGGAGCCCCGAGGGCTCGGGTGAGTTTTGGATAGGTGTCGGATTGCATTTTTGAATTTTGGAAAATCTGGTATGATCAGGTCTGCAGGCTTCGCATTTGGAAGCCTGGTTCGCAAATGCGAAGGCTGGATCGCAAATGTGAAACCAGCCCAGGCCTGCTTGGCTCGCAAATGCGAAGCATTCTGCGAAGGTTGAGCTTTCGCAAATGCGAAGCATATTTCGCAAATGCGAAGCCCTTCTATCTGGCCTGAGTTCGCAAATGCGAACAAATGTTCGCAATTCCCATATCAGGTCGGGGTTCGCAATTGCGAACCTCAGTTCGCAAATCCCATATATGCAACATGCATATTTTTATATTTAGTCGAATTTTGAACCATTTTTCACCCCATTTTCAAAACACAACTCCTTAGGCGATTTTCCAAGAACAAGACTTCTTCCAAATCATTTGTAAGTTGATTTTTACTCATTTCCTTCAATCACTAACATCATTTAACATGTTCTCAACTTAAAATCAAGGATTTTCATGGTTGAAATTGGGGGTTTTGGGTAGAAGCTAGGTTTTCTAAAAATTGGGGATTTGGACCTCAATTTGAGGTCCGATTTCAAAACAATTTACATATTTGAGTTAATTGGGGAATGGGTAACCGGGTTTTGGTTCGAACCTCGGGTTTTGACCACGTGGGTCCGGGGGTAATTTTGGAATTTTGGCTAAAACTTTGGGAAATTCATTTTTTTTATGCATTCAAATTGATTCATTTACTGTTTATTAATGTAGTTAAACAATTTTTGATTAGATACGAGCGGATTGGAGGTGGAATCACGGGGTAAAGCGATAGTTGAGGTTTCAGTGGAATTCAAGGCATCGGGTAAGTGTTTGGTCTAACCCTAGCTTGAGGGAATAGGAGTTGAGTCTTATTTGCTACTTGTTGATTGTCGAGTACGATGTATAGACATGGTGAAGAGTATCTATACATTGGTGTCTAGCATGACCGTGAGTCCTTATTTTGCAAATAGTTTGGATTTTGTTACACCTTCCATGCTTAATTGATGACTTCTATATGTTGTAAAGAGCTTGTGAAAGGAATAGTGATCTTTAAACTTTGTGGAGCGTTAGCTCGAGTTGAAATACAAATTGCGAAGGTATATAAGACAAGTAAATCTTTGGAGCATTGGCTCGAGTGATAATGTGAACTATGTGATAAAAGTGAAAGAAAGAGAAAGAGTTATTGATCTATTCCATTGTCGGGATGTTGTTGATTATTGAATGTTTTCCCTTGCCGGGATGTTGTTGATTATTGAATAATTTCCCTTGCCGGGACATTGACATTATTGATATTGTACCCTTGTCGGGATTTAATTATTTTGTTGTGTTCCCTTGCCGGGATTCCTATTATTATTTGTTTATTCCCTTCCCCTTTTTTTGTGATTGTTGTTTGAGTGAGGAAGAGAGTAAAGCACGAAGGGTGATGCCGTGCATTGTTTGTTTATTGTGAGGAAAGAGTGTAAAGCATGAAGGGTGATGGCGTGCATTCTTTGTTTGTTGTGAGGAAAGAGTGTAAAGCACGAAGGGTGATGCCGTGCATTGTTTGCTATTGTGAGGAAAGAGTGTAAAGCACGAAGGGTGATGCCGTGCCGCACGATGTACCATTCCGTGCCAATTCTATTGATTATATGTGAGGAAAGAGAGTAAAAGCACGAAGGGTGATGCTATGCACATTTTGTTATTCTAGTTGCTTGGTGAGGATTAGAGTAAAAGCACAAAGGGTTATGCCGTGCATTTGTCCTTGATTTTCCTGATTTCTTTGTTGATAATTGAGTTATGTTGTCCTTTACTTCTATACTGATTTTCTTGTTGTTACCAGCTCAAGTGCATTACCTGTCTTATTCCATTATATCTGTGATTCTTTAAGTTGACAATTTCCTTTCTCGTGTTACTTGTTATTATTGAACCAAGGTGTCCTTGCGCAACGTTATGTCTTGAATTTATGCCTTAATTGCTACATGATTATGTGACCTAATTGCTAAGTGACATTCAACATATAAATTACTAAATTGCCTAATTGCCCCCTTATAATCCATAATTAACTGCTATTTGTCATTATTTGTTTTCCTTAGTAAATCATAAATTTTGTGTACTTGTTGTCTTATGAACTCGTATTAATTGTTGCGTTTGTTAGAGTAAATTTTCATTTAGAGGAACTGTTGATTTATTGAAATGGGAGCGGGTGGTACGCCTACCACGAGTGATATTGAAATGGGACCGGGTTGCACGCCTGCAACAAGATGAGTTGAATATGAAAGTTGCCTTATCTCTTCATTTACTGCTAGAAGTTAAATTGTAGATGTACCCTTTATTGTTCCTAAATTTCTTTTTCTAACTGTTTCTCCTGAAGCATGCTCCCTTCCCATCGTAAATTGTTATATTCTGGCTACGTCTCTGTTGTACTTGTATATATATCTGCTCAGGTTTATTTGGTGGTCTGGTCCTAGCCTCGTCACTACTTCGCCGGGGTTAGGCTAGGTACTTACCAGCACATGGGGTCGGTTGTGCTGATACTACACTCTGTGCTATTTTGCACAGATCCAGGCTTCGGGTAGCAGCAGCAGTAGTGTGGGAGTAGGCTTTCAGCCCAGCGAGACCCGAGATAGCCTTGCAGGCGTTCGCAGGCACTGGCGTCTCCTTTCGTCTATATTCCTGTTTCTTTCATGTATTCCTGGAGACAGTGTCGAGTTATTTCTTTCAGACCTTTATGTGTAGTATTCCTTAGACCGTCTGTGAAACTTTGACACCAGTCTTGGGTAGAGGCTTTTGTTGAGATTTTTCCGCATATTTGTTCAGTTTTCTATAATATTGAGACTTCCACTTATTAATTAATTTCATTGCTTGTATTATTGCCGATAATGGTTAAATGGAATTATGTTATTGATGAAAAAAAAAGTAATTAAATTTGGCTTGCCTAGCTCTCATTAGTAGGCGCCATCACGACTCCCGAGGGTGGAAAATCCAGGTCATGGCAATTCTTCATAATTTAATTCAAACTTGGAGCATTTTGGAGAGTTTTGAAGAGGGAATCAAGGTGGTTTCCATCGAGGTAAGTTGCTTGAGCTCAATACTCATGATAATGGTAATTTTCAGTTGTTTAAGCATGTAATTAGTAGAAATTAGGGATGAAATTGAGGGGATTAGGGCTTGGAAATTGGAGAGTTTGATTTGGGGATTTGAGGGACCATTTGATGTCGGATTTTGATGAATTTGGTATGGATAGACTCGTGAGTGAATGGAATTTCTAGTTTTGTGATTTTTGTTGGATTCCGAGACGTGGGCCCGAGGGCCGGGTTTGGGTGAATTTTGGGATTTCTGTCTAAATTGATAGTTTTTCGTATGGAGTTGGTTCCTTGGCCTATATTGATTGCATTGTATTTCTTTTGGTTAGATTCGGGACGTTTGGAGGCCGATTCCAGAGGCAAGGGCGTCGCGGAGTAGGGATTTGACCGGTTTGAGGTAAGTAATAATTGCAAATCTAGTCCCGAGTGTATGAAACCCTAGATTTCGCATCGTTTTACTACTTTGAGGTGACACGCATGCTAGGTGACGGGCGTGTGGGCGTGCACCGTTGGGGATTGTGACTTGGTCCGTCCCGTAGCAACTATAATATTGCGTGTTTGACTGAAACTATATGATACTTATGTGTTTTAGAAAGAATTTCTATAAATTGGGCTGAAAGCCGTATTTAGGCCTTGTGCTAGAGCTGTTTGGGACCCTTAGGGGCCTTTTCTTATTATCCTCTCACTGTTTTGATTGAAAATCTATACTCATTCATGCTATGTTTACTGATTTCATAACTCAGTCTTTATTACACTGTTTTGATGCATATAAAATGTTATTTTGGGTTGAGCACCCTGATTTTTTACTAATAGCCCAATGGGCTTGAGAGGTTTATGACTGAGTGAGGTCGAGGGCCTATTCTTGTGAGGATATTTATGGGATTGGGCTGCACGCCGCAGCATGTTGTTACTGATTCATGACTGAGTGAGGTCGAGTGCCTGATTGTGAGATATTGAGACTATGGCACGTGAGTTGTCCATGCAGCACGTGAGTTGTCCGTGCGGATTCTGATATTGATGTTATAGCACGTGAGTTGTCCGTGCGGATTCTGATATTGATGTTATAGCACGTGAGTTGTCCGTGCATCATGTGAGTTATCCGTGCGGATTATAGCGCTTCGGCTGTAGGAGCCCCTCCGGAGTCTGCACACCCCCAGTGAGTGCGGGTACCCTGAGTGAGTGATATGATGTTTAGCCCGAGGGGCTGTTCATGAGTGATGTTTTGCCCGAGGGGATGTTTATGTTTTCATTATTTTTACTCACTGTTTTATCACTGTGTTTTTAAACTGTTGAAATATGTTTTAAACGATTTTACTGAAACTGGATTTAAATGAGCTGAGTTGATTCAAACCCTGATTTTAAAAGCCTGTTGTACTCTACTGGGATTTCATGACATAAAATATATATGTTTTATTGCTCGTCACTACTGCTCAGTCTTTATTTACTATTATTACTTACTGAGTTGGCGTATTCACATTACTCCTTGCACCTTGTGTGTAGATCCAGGAGTTGCTGGACGTACTAGCGAGTGCTGATTTCATCTGTCGCAGATCTATTGGAGTTAGCAAGATAGCTGCATGGCGATCGCAGCCTTGCTCTTCTATGATAACTAGTGATTTTGATACATTTTATACTCCTTCTTGCTTAAGTTTTGATTAGAAATTTGTACAAAATAGTCCCAAAAGGCTCACAAG
Source organism: Nicotiana attenuata (assembly GCF_001879085.1). Taxonomy (NCBI): domain Eukaryota; kingdom Viridiplantae; phylum Streptophyta; class Magnoliopsida; order Solanales; family Solanaceae; genus Nicotiana; species Nicotiana attenuata. Next base: position 108,073 of record NW_017670979.1, on the reverse strand, counting down.
TTGTGCTTGATTGTAGGTTTGATCAACAGAGTGAAAAGATGTCCAAGATCAGCTCAAAAGGAGTGAAACTTGCACGATTACCAAGACAAGACAAAGCTCAGGCAAAACAAGGTCAGTGCGGCCGCACTACATTCTGTGCGATCCGCACTGTAAGGTTGAGAGAGCATGACATTCAGGCACAAAGGCAATGCGGCTACACTAGGATTTGTGCAGTCCGCACTGAGATCAACGAGACCGCACTCAATTTCGTGCGGTCCGCAGTGAGAAGAATCAGAGAGCTGCAAAATTCCAAGTGTCAAGCCAATGCGGTCCACGCTCCATTTTATGCGGACTGCACTAGAAGCCTCCGCGGCCGCAGTCCATTATCTGCGTTCCGCAGTGCCTGAGTTCAGAGAGTTAGATCTTCATGTTCAGAGCCCTAGTGTGGCCGCACACCATTTTGTGCGGTCCGCACTAACTCCGTAGGGGTATTTTTGTCTAGAATTGTTATCTTAGTATAAATAGCTTCTTTTCCAGTTTTAGGGCAAGCAGATAGATTTAGTTGGTAGCTGCGCTCGTGGGTTCAAATATTTTAACTGTTTTGGGCAATTTTATCTTCATTTCAACATTGAATTTTCTAGTTTATCTTAGCAATTAATTAATATGAGTTTTTCTTCATCTATTTTTTTGTTTCTTTCTCTAATTATGAGTAGCTAGACCCATCAGCTAGGGTTGTTGCTCAACCCTAGTGTGGGTAATTGATGGGTCTTTCATTTTAGAGCTTGATTGACTATGGGTGTTTGATATCTGGGCTAATTCCATGTTTATTTGTTAGATTAGTGGTTGCAAACACTAGTTTGTGTTTAGTTGACTTTTGCTCTTCTTGAGAAAGAGAGCCTAAGACTCTAGAATTAGTCCAACAAGGAATTGGGGCATACTCAAGAGAATTGATAGCCCTAATTAAAAGGTTAAACCGAGAGATCGTAATACCCGACTTGACCCTCAATTGCTTGTGCAAGTTCGTATACCCAATTGGTCTTGAGAAAGTCAATTCAGGGAAATTCACTTGAACTACCGAGAGGCATAGAGTGAGTAGAATCGAGCAATGGGTACATCATACTCCCCAAATGTGTTAATCTAGCTTTAGATTCAAGAATCCGTCAATTGACCTCCTAGGCGAAAGTCACTACCCTAGTGCCTTTTGATCATTTGAACAACTTGCAATAGTTTAATCATAGCTTATAGTAGTTAAATTGAGCATTGTAGTTTATAGAATTAGAATCATAATTAAAACCCAAAAATGTGTCGAAGTGCAATTTGGAGCAAACACACAACTCCACTTTAGGTAGATACCCAATTCCAATATCTAGCTCTCTGTGGAATTCGATCCCGACCCTAATTCGGGTAAAAGTTGCTTCGGCCTCTCTCGCTACTTAAGAGTAGTGCATGGTTGGCCGCGATCACTTTTTTGGCGCCGTTGCCGGGGAGCTAACGGTTTTGGCTATCTATCTAAATAGATTTGTGTTTTGTTCTTCTTTCCTTCCTTATTACTAATTTGTTTGTGTCAATACATCAGGTACAAAATGGCATTAAATGCTAATGACCCTCTTGGAAACGTGAATGCGGGGGATGAGGTAGATGACAATGGAGATGAAGAGGTGCCTCTTGTACCTCAAGGGCAATGTAGAGGCCGCCAGGCCAATGCAAATGACAATATTCCAGACCCTCCTGCGCCACCTCCAAGAGTAGCTCCTAGAGTTCTTCCCAACCAAGGCTATGCGAGTGCAATTGTTCCGCCCCGGATACGGGCGGGCAATTTTCAAATAACCAATATGATGCTGACATTGTTGGAGCAGCGAGGGTACTTCACGGGTGCTCCCACTCAGAATTCTTACAAACATCTCAAGGGGTTCGTGGATACCTGTTGGGGGAGCAAGCAAACCAATGTGTCCGAGGATGCACTTCGATTGAGGCTTTTCCCATTCTCACTTAGGGGGAAAGCATTGGATTGGCTTGAGCGACTCCCCAACCATTCTATCATAACTTGGGATGAGTTGGCGGATAAGTTCATTGCCAAATGTTTCTCACCAGGGCACATGGCAGCACTACGGGTTGAGATCTTAGCCTTCAAGGATGAACCTACTGAACCATTGCACGAGATTTGGGAGCGATATAGAACTATGGTGAAGGAATACCCCAACAATGATATGACAGAGGCAATGATACAACAGACCTTCTATCGGGGCATCAATATAACAAATCAGTGCATAGTGAATCAATTGGCTGGGGGAAATTTCATGAAGCTGCCTTGTGATGAAGCTTGTGCTATTCTTGATGAAATGGCTGACACATCCTCCGCTTGGCAAAGTAGATCCAATGTGCCACAGGGTGACCCCACGGTCACTCATTTGCACAAAGAACTACATGACCATGGTCAGGCTATAGCAGAACTTACAACAACAATGAACCAATTAACAAAGGCGTAGTTGCAACAAGTTCAGAATCCTCGCCAAGTAAATGTTATGGAGGGTGTTAACATGCTTGTGAACAATAGAAGACAGAGAGGTCAACAGAACCAAGGGAATTCGGATCAATTTGACAATGATTGTGGTGGATTCCAAGATGATTGCTATGATGGGCAAAATGAAGAGGTACAATATGTGAATAATTATCAAGGCCAAAGAGGCAATCCGTCTAACCAACAACAACAGTGGAGATCCCAGGGAAATTGGGGTAACTAACAACAAGGCAACAATAATTGGAACAAATCAAAATAACAACCGAAATAATCAGGGAAACTGGGGCAACAACAACAATTGGGGTGGAAACAACAACAACCAAGGTGGATGGAACAATAACCAAGGAAATCAAGGGCCCCCCAATGTACCAACTACCGAGCAACCCACCACATTTTCCATCCCAGGGTCCTAGTTCATCCAACAATGAAATGGGTAGAATTGAAATGATGTTTGAACAGATGATGAAAAAGAATGCGGACTCCGATGCGCAATTGGCTTCTCACAACACTTCAATTAGGAATTTGGAGGTCCAGCTAGGCCAAATCTCACAGTCTTTGAATACTCGCCCTAAGGGGGCGCTACCGAGTGATACGACAGTGAACCCGAAGGGAGGGAACAATCATGTTATGGCAGTAACTGCATGGAGTGGAAGAGGCGGTGATATGAATGCCTCTAAACAAAAGCAAGTTTTGGGTGATGAAGTTGAGTTGCAAGACGATGAAGTTCCTTTGGTGGTTGAGAATGTGGTTGATGAGAATGTGAATCAAGAAGTGAGGATAAATATTCAAGATACCGAGGTGGAAACACAAAGTGACGTGAACCCGTCTAGGGAGCACGTCATAGACATGCCGGAGACGGTTGTGCCAAAAGCCAAGGCACCCTTGCCTAGGCCACCTCCCCCTTATCCTCAGAGGCTAGCCAAGCAGAAAAATGAGAATCAATTCAAAAAGTTCATTGACATGATGAAGAGCTTATCCATTAATGTTCCTTTGGTAGAGGCTTTAGAGCAGATGCTTGGCTATGCTAAATTCATGAAATATTTGGTTACAAAGAAAAGATCCATGGACTGTGAAACTTTCAAGATGACCCACCAAGTTAGTGCTATAGTACATTCAATGGCTCCGATGTTAGAGGATCCCGGTGCTTTCACTATCCCTTGCACTATAAGGAGTGTAGACTTTGCTAAAGCTTTATGTGATCTTGGGGCAACCATCAACTTAATGCCCTACTCAGTTTTCAAGACTTCGAGTATTGGGCCACCGAGGCCAACTTCCATGCGATTGCAAATGGCAGACAGATCAATGAAGCGACCATTGGGTATTGTTGATGATGTGCTCGTCCGGGTGGACAAATTTATCTTGCCAGCTTAATTTGTGATCTTGGATTTCGAGGTAGATTATGAGGTCCCGATCATATTAGGGAGACCTTTCCTTGCTACGGGGAAGACTCTAGTGGATGTGGAAGCAGGGGAACTCACTTTCAGGGTGGGTGATGAAAAGGTCATTTTTCATGTGTGCAAGTCAATGAAGCAGCCTAATTGTACAGAAGTGTGTTCATGTGTGGATCTTGTCACGGCCGTGATAATTGATGATACCTGTGCAATGATCAATGTGGAGGACCCTTTGGAGGCCGTATTGTTGAATCTTGATGTCAATGATGATGAGGGCCGAGTGGAGTGCCTGAATGCTTTACATTGAATGAGCTCTTATTCTTATGAGCCTAGGAAACTCTCTTTGGATCTTGAAAATAGAAAGACCCCTCAAACAAAGCTTTCAATTGAGGAACCTCCGGTGTTGGAGTTGAAGCCATTGCCTCCACACCTCAGGTATGAATTCTTAGGCCCTAATTCAACTTTACCAGTTATTCTTTCCACTTGTCTTACTAACATGCAAGTAGATGCCACATTGGCGGTGCTCAAAAAGGGAAAAAGGCAATTGGATGGACTTTAGCTGATATTCGGGGAATAAGCCCCGCATTCTGTATGCATAAGATTATTCTGGAAGATGATGAAAAATCCTACTTGGAACATCAAAGGAGGCTGAACGAGGCAATGCAAGAAGTTGTGAAAAAGGAGGTGACCAAGTGGTTAGATGCCGGCGTGGTGTATCCTATCTCTGACAGCTCATGGACTTCACTGGTGTAGTGTGTGCCGAAGAAGGGTGGTATGACCGTGGTGACCAATGCTAATAATGAACTTATTCCAACCCGGATAGTGACCGGTTGGAGGGTGTGCATGGACTACCGCAAGCTGAACAAGGTGACCTGCAAGGATCACTTCCCATTGCCGTTCCTTGACCAGATGCTTGATCGTCTTGCTGGGCGTGCCTTCTATTGTTTCTTAGATGGTTATTCGGGGTACAATCAAAGTATTTTCTCGCGTTTAAAGTAGGTAACTTGATTTTAAAAAAATAGATTTTGTAAAAAGAAAATGAAAGAAAAGTGAGGAGCGCTTCATCATTATTTTAACCTCCTAAACTTTGAGACAACAGAACTTTGCCAACACAATTCGTTACTCCTAATATTTACACTTTTAATATTTTCTTAAAATCGTACAATTTACTTCAAGAAAAGTGTGATGACCCAAAAGGTCATCTTGTGTTTCTCCCCGAGGCCTTCAAAACCTTATTTTATTTCTCTTCGATTTGTGTGCGCATTTCGGGCGCATTTCCGAAAAGCCTTCATGTGAAAATTTGAGAAAATAAATAATTTGGCCTTTAAAAGTTGATTTTAGTTGACTTTGGTCAATATTTTGAGTAAGCGGACCCGAACCTGTGTTTTGACGGTCCCGCAGATCCGTAGTAAAATATGGGACCTGGGCGTATGCCTGGAATCAAATTCCGAGGTCCCAAGCCCGAGGAATGAATTTTTGATGAAAATTGTAAGACTGAAAATCTAAGAAATAAAAGAAATTGATTAATGTTTGATCTCGTTGGTATCGGGCTCGTATTTTGGTTCCGGAGCCCACTACAGGTTTAATATAATATTTAAGTCATGTCTGTGAAATTGGTGAAAAACGGAGTTCATTTGACGTGATTCGGGCATCCAGTTGAGAAAAGAGGAATTTCAAGTGTTCTTAAGAATTTCATGTGTTTCGGAATTTTAATCCGTAGTTTTAGATGTTATTTTGGCGATTTGGTCACACGAGCAAGTTCGTATCATGTTTTAAGACTTGTGTGCATGTTTGGTTTTGAGCCCCGGGGGCTTGGATGAGATTCGGATAGACTACAGAGTGGTTTGGGACTTAGAAAAATTGCTGGGGTTCTTCAGCTGTGTTGCAGGCCTCAAACCTCGCAACTGCGAGGTCAATGTTCGCATTTGCAACTACTGTGGAGGTCGTATTTGCGAGGCTTTCATCGCAAATGCGAAGGAAGGCTGGGCCAGCAGTTCTCGCATTTGCGAGGTTACTTTTGCAATTGTGAAGGGAGTTTAGGGAGGGTCAGGATCGCAAATGCGATCTTTTTTTCGCATTTGCGAGGTTCGCAATTGCGACACTTCCTCAAATTTGCGAAGGCATCAGGACTGTGAAGGGCTTCGCATTTGCGATAGCTTCTTCGCATTTGCGAAGCACAGGTTGCAAATGCGACATCTGCAGCTGATAAGTTTAGACTTAGACGGGATATTTCATTAATTCTCCAATTTTTCGAAACTTAAACCGCAAGAGGCAATGTTACTAAGGCTATTTCTTCACCAAATCATAGGTAAATGATTCTTAACTCATTTCGTTCAATCTATTACATCTTTTTACAAGATTTTATCCTAGAATCTAGGGTTTTCATCGTGGAATTGGGGTTTGGGTAGAACTTAGGAATTTCGAAATCTGGCGATTTAGACCTCTAATTGAGGTTGGATTCCAGAACCAATTGTATATCCGGGCTCGGGGGTGAAGGGGTAATCAAGTTTTAGTCCGAACTACGGGTTTTAACCAAGCGGGCCCGGGGTCAGTTTTTGACTTTTTGGGGAAAGTGTTGGGAAACTTATAATTAAGAATTGGAATTTATTTCTTTAAGGATAATTGATGTTATTAAGTTAATTATGACTAGATACGAGTGGATTAGAGGTGGAATCTAGAGGAAAAAGCGGTAATTCAGCTTTGAATTGGCCGTTGGATTGAGGTAAGTGTTGTGTCCAACTTTGACTTGAGGGATTAGGGACCCCGACTTAATTGCTATGTGTAAATCCCTGTGTGTGGTGTATAGGTGAGGTGACGAGTACCTATGCGCCACCAACTTATCTATTTAGCCAGTTCCTTTCCCCTGTCCCTAATATATTGTTTTCCTGTCTTAACTGCCAAAGGCTTATTGATGCTTCCATGTTTAATTTCTTGTTAGATGTTGTTCTTTATTGAAGGTATAAATTGTTCTGTAGTTCATTGTATCACATTACTGGTTCAAGTTGGTTTATCGGTTCTTCATGGTACATTTTGGTTGGTCTCGTTGTTTAGTATTAATTGATGAAGTTTCACAATTGTATAAATTTCCGTTTGCTTTGGTTTGAGGCATAAATTTTGTGGAGGGTTTTGAGCTAAATTGTGAAATACGTGTTCTTATTGTGTGATTGACACTGATATGGTGGGATCGGGTTGCACGCTGCAACAAGAGGAATAAGATGATATATTGAGGAGGAATAAGGGTAAAATGTGATTGTCTGGTGGGATCGGGTTGCGTGCCGCAACAGGAGTAATAAGGGTGGACAGGTGGGATCGGGTTGCACGCCGCAATAGGAAGAATAAGGGTTATATATTGAGGAGCAATAAGGATGGACTGGTGGGATCGGGTTGCATGCCGCAACAGGAGTAATGAGGGTGAATATTCACATTATTACTAATTATATGGTGGGATCGGGATGCGCGCCGCATTTATTTACTACAAGTTACTATTCCATTTCGTTCCGTACTTCCTTTTTTCTTTATTATAAAATGTATGCAGGTTATATTGTAAATGCCCCGCTGTAGCCTCGTCGCTACCTCGTCGAGGTTAGGCTCGACACTTACCAGTACATAGGGTCGGTTGTACTGACACTGCACTCTGCACTTCCTGTGTAGATTTCGGAGCTGGTAGTGGCTGATCGAGAAGTCGGTTGTAGATACTTCATTCAGGAGACCCAAGGTAGTCATGCTGGTGTCCGGAGGCCCTAGCGTCCCCTCCTATGTACTTTCTTTCAAACCAGTATTTGTAGTAAATCGTTGTATGTTCGTGGATCGTGACATCAGTTTCTGGGTGGTAACAGTTTTCGGTATTTATTAATAGTATATAGATAATTAGTTAATTTTGTACTCACGCAAATATTTCCATTTGATTTAGCTTTTTAGTTTTAACTATAAAATATAAAGGATAAAGGTAAATATAACTGTAATGTTGGCTTCCCTAGCGAGTACGATGTTAGGCGCCATCACGGTCCCGACGGCGGGAAATTCAGGCCGTGACAAGTTGGTATCAGAGCACTAGGTTGCCTAGGTGTCACAATTCACGAACAAGCTTAGTAGAGTTTGAGGGATCGGTATGGAGACATCTATGCTTATCCCCTAGAGGCTACGGAGTTTAGGAACAATTTCACTTCCATTATTCTCTGTCGTGCGATTTTGTTCTCTCACTGCTAAATGCAACCCTCTACTCTTGTTCTTTTGCAGATGGCGTGGTCACGTACCGCTTCTTTAGCTGAACAACAGCACTGACCGGTGATGGATCAGCTATGTCTTCGAAGGTTTTATGGAGGTTGGATAGGTTTACCAAGGTCTTCCTAGTTCACTTATGGCGGTACATCATCAGAGGATCCCCAGGACTATTTGGATAGTTGTCACGAGGTATTACAGAACATGGGGAAAGTGGAGACCAGTGGGGTCAACTTTCCTACCTTTCGTCTGTCAGGTTCCGCCAAGAAATGGGGGAGGGATTTTTGTTTGGCCAGACCAGCTGGGTCACCAGCTCTTACTTGGGACCAGTTCTCTTAGCTATTTTTGGAGAAGTATCTTCCTATCACTCAGAGAAAGGACTACCGGAGGCAGTTCGAGTGCCTTCAGTAGGGTTCTATGACCGTCACTCAGCACGAGACCAGATTTGTCGATTTGGCCCGTCATGCTCCTCTTATACTTTCCACCGAGAGTGAGAGGGTGAGGAGGTTCATTGAGGGACTTGCTCAGCCTATCAGATTGCAGATGGCTAAGGAAACAAGGAGTAAGATTTCTTTCCAGGATGTAACCAATGTGGCAAGACGAGTTGAGATGGTTTTAGCTCAGGGGAGTGGTCAGGGGTTTGAAAAGAGGCCTCGTCACTCCGGTGGATTCAGTGGGGCCTCATATGGAGGCCGGGGTACTTTTGGTAGAGGCCATCCTCCCAGCCCATTTCATTCAGCACTTCAGACATGCCGTGGAGCTTCAGGGAATTGTGGTCCTTATGTAACTCTTCAGAGTTATTATCGCGGTCAGCCGGCCCGTTAGGGTCAGTCTCAGTTTCCTCGGCCGCAGTATCAGGATGGATGTTTCGAGTGTGGTAAGTATGGGAATATCCGAAGGACCTGTCCGAGATTAGTGGGTGTTCAGTCACAGCAGCAGGGTTCTCGTGCCATGATCCCGGCACCGCCCACTCAGCTAGCTAGAGGTAAGGGTCAGGGAGCCAGAGGTAGACGTCAGCCCGCTAGAGGTGGAGGTCAGGTCATTAGAGGTAGAGGCTAGGACGCTAGAGGTGGAGGTCAGCCAGCAGGAGGTCGTCCCAGGGATATGGTTCAGAGTGGTGGGGCCTATCCCCGATGTTATGCTTTCCCAGCCAGGCATGAGGCTGAGGCATCCGATATCGTTATCGCAGGTATTGTTTCGATTTGAAGTAGAGATGCTAGTGTTCTATTTGATCCAGGGTCTACGTACTCTTATGTTTCTTCTTATTTTGCTTCATATTTGGTTGTGCCTCATGATTCTTTGAGTGCTCCCGTGTATGTGTCCACACCAGTGGGGGATTTTATTATTATAGATCGTTTCTATAGTTCGTGTGTGGTTATTATTTGGGGTCTTGAGACCAGCGTAGATCTCATACTTCTCGATATGGTTGATTTCGATGTCATTTTGGGGATGGATTGGCTGTCACCTTGTCATGCTGTATTGGACTGCCACACCAAGCCGTGACTTTGGAATTGCTGGGACTGCCTCGATTAGAGTGGAGAGGGACTCCTGGTTATTCTACCAGTAGGGTTATTTCTTATATGAAGGCTCGGTGTATGGTCGAGAAGAGGTGTTTGACCTATTTGGCTTATGTTCGTGATTTCAATGCGGAGGTTCCTTCCATGGATTCTGTACCAGTCATTCGGGAGTTCCCAGAGGCATTTCCTGTAGACCTACCGGGGATGCCACCCGACAGGGATATCAACTTTTGCCTTGATTTGGCTCCAGGCACACAGCCCATTTCTATTCCTTCATACCGCATGGCCCCGCCAAAGTTGAAGGAGCAGTTGCAAGATTTGCTTGATAAGGGCTTTATTAGACCTAGTGTCTCGCCGTGGGGTGCACCGGTGTTGTTTGTAAAGAAGAAGGATGGGTCGATGAGGATGTGCATAGACTATCGGCAGTTGAACAAAGTCGCCATCTAGAACAAGTATCCATTGCCGAGGATTGATGCTTTATTTGATTAGCTTAAGGGTGCCAAGGTGTTTTCAAAGATCAATTTGAGGTCTGGCTACCATTAGTCTAGGATTAGGGCATCCGACATCCCTAAGACAGCTTTTCGAACTCGGTATGGGCATTATGAGTTTCTAGTGATGTCTTTTGGCTTGACAAATGCCCAAGCAGCTTTTATGGATTTCATGAACCGGTTGTTCAAGCCCTATCTAGATTCCTTTGTAATTGTTTTTATTAATGATATCTTGATCTACTCCCGCAGCCGAGAGGAGCACGAGTAGCATCTTAGGATCATTCTTAAGACTCTGAGAGACAACCAGTTATATGCTAAGTTTTCGAATTGTGAGTTTTGGTTGAGTTTAGTTGCATTATCGGGTCACATTGTATCAACAGAGGGTATTCAAGTGGATCCTAAGAAGATTGAGGCAGTCAAGGACTGGCCTAGACCCACATCAGCTATAGAGATCCGGAGTTTCTTGGGTTTGGCGGGTTATTACCGTCGGTTTGTGGAGGGGTATTTATCTATAGCAGCCCCGATGACCAGGTTGACCCAGAAGGGTGCCCCGTTCAGATGGTCTGACGAGTGTGAGGCGAGCTTTTAGAAGCTCAAGACTGCTTTGACTACGGTGCCGGTGTTGGTGTTTCCCACAGGCTCAGGGCCATATAAAGTATATTGTGACGCATCTCGTATTAGACTTGGTGCGGTATTGATGCAGGGTGGCAAGTTTATTGCATATGCTTCGCGGCAATTGAAGATTCACAAGAAGAATTATCCAGTTCATGACTTGGAGCTAGCAGCCATTGTTCATGCGCTGAAGATTTGGAGGTACTATCTACATAGCGTGTCGTGTGAGGTGTTCACGGATAATAAGAGTTTGCAATATTTGTTCAAGTAGAAGGAGCTCAACTTGAGGCAGAGAAGGTGGTTGGAGCTATCGAAAGCCTATGATATCACCATCTGGTATCATCGCGGGAAGGCCAATGTGCTGGCCGACGCTTTGAGTAGGAAGTCAGCTAGTATGGGCATCCTTGCGTATATTCCAATCGGTGAGAGACCGCTTACATTAGATGTTCATGCTTTGGCCAATCAGTTTGTGAGGTTGGATGTGTAAGAGCCCAGCCGTGTTTAAGCTTGTACAGTCGCTCGGTCTTCCTTGTTTAAACTTATCAAGGAGCGGCAGTATGATAACCCTCATTTGCTTGTCCTTAGAGACACAGTGCGGCACGGTGATGCCAAGCAGGTTACTGTTGGAGATGATGGAGTTTTGAGGATGCAGGGTCATGTTTGTGTGCCTAATGTGGATCGACTTCATGAGTTCATTCTAGATGAGGCCCACAGTTCCCGGTATTCTATTCATCCGGGCGCCGCTAAGATGTATCACGACTTGCGGCAGCATTATTGGTGGATGAGGATGCAGAAGGATATTATTGTGTATGTAGCTCAGCATTTGAATTGTCAGCAAGTAAAGTACGAGCATCAGAGACCTGGTGGTTAGCTTCAGAAGATTGAGATTCTTGAGTGGAAGTGGGAGCGTAGTGAACTATGGACTTTGTTGTTGGACTCCCACTGACTCAAAGGAAGTTCAATGCAGTAGGGTCATTGTGGATAGGGTGACTAAGTCAACGCATTTCATTCTTGTGGTAGTTTCCTATTCTTCGTAGCGGTTGGCAGAGATCTATATCCGTGAAATCGTTCGTCTTCATGGTGTGCCCGTATCTATCATTTCGGATCGAGGTACGTAGTTAACTCGCATTTCTGGAGGGCAGTACAGCGTGAGTTGGGTACGCGGGTCGAGTTGAGCACAGCATTTCATCCTCAGACGGATGGACAGTCCAAGCGTACTATTCAAATCTTGGAGGATATGCTACGCGCCAATGTTATTGACTTTGGAGGCTCTTGGGATCAGTTCTTTCCGTTAGCGGAGTTTGCCTACAACAACAACTATCAGTCGAGCATCCAGATGGCCTCCTATGAGGCATTATACGGTAGACGGGATCAATCGCCGGTTGGGTGGTTTGAGCCGGGAAAGGCTCGATTATTGGGCACAAATTTAGTACAAGACGCCCTGGATAAGGTTAAGAACATTCAGGATAGACTTTATACAGCTCTATCCAGGCAAAAGAGTTATACCGACGGTAAGGTTCGTGATGTGGCATTCATGGTCGGAGAGAGAGTGTGGCTTCGGGTGTCACCCATGAAGGGTGTGATGCGATTTGGGAATAAGGGCAAGTTAAGCCCTAGGTTCATCGGGCCTTTTGAGATTCTTGATCGAGGGGAGATCTTTCCTACAGACTTGCGTTGCCACCAGGCTTATCAACGGTACATCCAGTGTTTCATGTGTCCATGCTTGGGAAGTATCATGACGATCCATCCCACGTGTTAGATTTTAGTACTGTCTAGTTGGACAAGGATTTGACTGACGAGGAGGAGTCGGTAGCTATTCTAGACTGGCAGGTTTGTCAGTTGAGATTGAAGAGTTATCCTTCGGTTCGTGTGCGGTGGAGAGGTCAGCCTGTTGAGGTAGCTACCTGGGAGTCTGAGTCTGATATGCTGAGCAGATATCCTCATCTTTTTACTGGCTAAGGTACTTTTCTATGACCGTTCGAGGACGAACAGTTGTTTTAGAGGTGGAGAATGTGATGACCCAAAAGGTCATCTTGTGTTTTATAGCCCTATCCGAGGTTCTAAGGCCTTCAAGACCTCATTTTATTTCTCCTCGATTTATGTGCGCAGTCCGGGAGAATTTCCGGAAAGCCTTTATGTGGAAATTTGAGAAAATAATAATTTTTGCCTTTCAAAACTTATTTTAGTTGACTTCAGTCAACATTTTGAGTAAGCGGGCCCGAACCGTGTATTGACAGTCCCGGTAGGTCCCGTAGTAAAATATGGGACCTGGACGTATGCCCGAAATCGAATTCCGAGGCCCCAAGCCCGAGGAATGAATTTTTGATGAAAATTGTAAGACTGAAATCTAAGGAATTAAAGAAATTGATTAATGTTTGATCTCGTTGGTATCGGGCCCGTATTTTGGTTCGTAACCCGGTACATGTTTAATATAATATTAAGTCATGTTTATCATATTTGGTGAAAAACGGAGTTCATTTGACGTGATTCGGGCATCCGGTTGAGAAAAGAGGAATTTCAAGTGTTCTTAAGAATTTCATGTGTTTCGGTGTTAAATCCATAGTTTTAGATGTTATTTTGGTGATTTGATCGCACGAGCAAGTTCGTATGATGTTTTAAGACTTGTGTGCATGTTTGGTTTGGAGCCCCAGGGGCTCGAGTGAGTTTCGGATAGGCTACGGAGTGGTTTGAAATTAGAAAAATTGCTGTTGTTCTTCAGCTGTGTTGCATTCCTCAGACCTCACAAATGTGAGGTCAAGGTTTGCAGTTGCGACCACGGTGGAGGTCGCATTTGCGAGGCTTTCATCGCAAATGCGAAGGAAGGCTGGGCCAGCAGTTTTCGCATTTGCGAGGTTACCTTCGCAATTGCGAAGGGAGTCTGGGGAGGGCCAGGATCGCAAATGTGATCTTTTTCTCGCATTTGCGAGGTTCAGTGATCGCAATTGCGACACTTTCCTCGCATTTCCGAAGGCAGTAGTACTGTGAAGGGCTTCACATTTGAGATAGCTTCTTTGCATTTGCGAGCTTCGCATTTGCGAAGCTCAGGTCGCAAATGCGATATCTGCAGCTGATAAGGTTAGACTTAGATGGGATTTTTCATTCATTCTCCCATTTTTCAAAACCTAAACCTCAAGAGGAGCTTTTCCTAAGGCTATTTCTTCCCCAAATCATAGGTAAATGATTCTTAACTCATTTCTTTCAATCTATTACATCTTCTTACAAGATTTCATCCTAGAATCTAGAGTATTTCATGGTGGAATTAGGGGTATTTGGTTAGAACATAGGAATTTTGAAATTCGTGGATTTAGACATCAAATTGAGTTCTGATTCCAAAACCAATTGTGTATCCTGGCTCGGGGGGTGAATGGGTAATCGAGTTTTGGTCCGAACTTCGGGTTTTGTCCAAGCAGGCCCAGGGTCGGTTTTTGACTTTTTGGGAAAAATGTTGGGAAACTTATAATTATGCATTGGAATTGATTTCTTTAGCGATAATTGATGTTATTAAGTTAATTATGACTAGATACGAGTGGATTGGACGTTGAATCTAGGGGAAAAGGTGGTAATTGAGCTTTGATTTGGCCGTTGGATTGAGGTAAGTGTTGTGTCTAACTTTGACTTGAGGTATTAGGGATCCCCAACTTAATTGCTATGAGTAAATCCGTGTGCGTGACATATAGGTAAGGTGACGAGTACCTATGCGCCGCCAACTTATCTGTTTAGCATGTTCCTTTCACCCATCCCTAATATATTGTTTTCCCATCTTAACTGCCACATGCTTATTGGTGCTTCCATATTTAATTATTTCTTGTTAGATGTTGTTCTTTATTGAAGGTATAAATTGTTCCATAGTTCATTGTATCACATTATTGGTTCAAGTTGGTTTATCGGTGCTTCATGGTACATTTTGGTTGGTCTCGCTGTGTAGTATTAATTGATAAAGTTTCATAATTGTATATATTTCTGTTTGCTTTGGTTTGAGGCATAAATGTTATGGAGGGTTTTGAGCTAAATTGTGAAATACGTGTTCTTATTGTGTCATTAATACTGATATGGTGGGATCGGGTTGCACGCTGCAACAGGAGGAATAAGGGTGATATATTGAGGAGCAATAAGGATGGACTGGTGGGATCAGGTTGCACGCCGCAACTGGAGTAATAAGGGTGAATGTTCACATTGTTACTGATTATATGGTGGGATCGGGATGCGCACCGCATCATTTTGTTGTTTATGTATTCTTCTTCTGTTGTGGTTTTATTCTGTAGCATTGTAACTCTCCTAAGGATTGGTTATAGCTGAGTACTGGCAAGATAATTAGGATTCGTATTTATTTACTGCATGTTACTTTTCCATTTCGTTACGTACATCCTTTTTGCTTTATTATAAACTGTATGTAGGTTATATTGTAAATGGCCCACCGTAGCCTCGTCACTACCTCGTCGAGGTTAGGCTCGGCAGTTACCAGTACATGGGGTCGGTTGTACTGTTATCGCATTCTGCACTTTTTGTGCAGATTTCGGAGCTGGTAGTGGTTGATCGAGAGGTCGGTTGTAGATACTTCATTCAGGAGACCCTGGGTAGTCTTGCGGGCGTCTTCAGGCCCTGGCGTCCCCTCCTATGTTTATATTTTTCTATTTTCTTTTATTTCGAGACAAATGTACTTTCTTTCAGACCAGTATTTATAGTAAATCGTAGTATGTTCGTGGATGGTGACACCAGTTTCTGGGTGGTAACAGTTTTCGGTATTTGTTTATAGTATATAGATAATCAGTTAATTATGTACTCCCGCAAATATTTCCATTTGATTTAGCTTTGTTAGTTTTAACTATAAAATGAAAAGGAAAAAGGTAAATAGAACTCTAGCGTTGGTGTGCCTAGCGAGTACGATGTTAGGCGCCATCACGGTCCCGACGGTGGGAAATTCGGGTCGTGACAAAAAGTAGTACTCATGTTTCATTCCCGATAAATCATATCTGATTCAATTTCAGTGCTTGCAGTGTAACGACCCGACTGGTCGATTTGATCCCTAGCGCGCCGTTCAACAGTTCGAGGCCATGAGCAGCTTCAATTCAGGCATTATGACTTGTACGCATGGTCCGAATAAAATTTCAGGAAGTTCGAAGTTGGCTTGGAGAGGAAAGTGAAGTTCCAGTAGGTTCGTATAATAATTTCGAACTTGGGCGTATGCCCGGATCGGGTTTTGCATGACCAGGGAGCGTTCTGGCGCCTATTGGGGAAGTTAGCTGTCACGACCCAAACCGAGGGACATGACCGGCGCCCGACCGGGTAGCCCTAGTCAAGCGGACCTGGGTGCCTTTCCTACCCCACGTGTTACCCCGTATTTTCATTACTGTCTACCGAGCCTCTAAAGATACAACAGGATAATACAGTACTTGCCGGTAACAAGGCTCCGGCTATACCTTACACAAAAACCAAAATAAGATTCCGGAATAAAAGCCGCATGAGCCACGTAGGGCCGCGAGAGGAAAGGGGCTCACCAATACAAATGATGGAAGATGAAAGAGTGCTACTGTCGGTGAACTGGAGTACCTGCTACAGATCCACCTATAATCATAACACGAATGTAGCGCCCCTGGCAAAAGTGACGTCAGTACATTTGAATTGTACTGGTATGTACGAACAAACTTTGCCCTAAGTAAACTCAAACCATACACAAGTAACAAGTAACAATGGAATCAACAATCAAATACACATGAAAGGAAACAATCAAGCCAAACAAGTTTACAATCTCTCCATTTTCCCCTTCAACATTTTTCACATCAAGGATTTCACAACTTTCTCATACTTTCATTTCAATAGTGATTTCGATCACTTTTCCACCCTTATTACCTTGGCCACCCTTATTACATCGGCCACCCTTATCACCCCAACCCACAATTTATCATTTTATGTTGCGGCGCGCAACCCGATCCCACCGGACAATCACATTTCACAAACAACACAACAACAACAACAATTCACAAAGAACAACAACGATTCTCAAAGGGCAACAACAACAATTCCCAAAGGGCAACAACAACAATTTACAAGAACATCCATAGCCATCTATACCATTTCCATCATATTCCACAACTCATATGCATGTTATGTTACAACAAGAATTTTCCACGACAAACCATATATGTTACTACCACAGCTGTTCCGATTGCATCAATTACTATTTCCTTCAATCTTTTGTTTCACAATTCTTACCACATAGCAGATTTATAATCACATACCTGGTTCATTGCCAATTACTTACACCACCTTATCGTAAGACATAACCACAAACACTCAACCGTTCCAGTCACAAGAATTCCACAGACAATCCATGTAGAAATCACATACCAAGCACTCAAACACCAAACAAGGTGATTTTACAAAGGTCAAAGTTAGCCATACATACCTAGAGCCGAATTTCCTTTTAATTTCTACTTCCAACTTCACCAAAAAGCCTAGCAACGTCAATCTAGTGCACAAATTAATACATATTTCTTAGAATCAAAGTTCACAATCACTACCCAAACACATTTAGGTTATCAACCCTTCTTTGCACAATTCTTTACTCCCACCCAATTACTCTTACTAGATTATAGGTTTTAATAGACATGCATGAATGTTTCATCCCCTATTATCAAGAATCAATGCATGAGACTATCCCCCCCCCCCCCTTTTAATTAAACCTAAAAATTAACGAAAATGGGTTAGGGATTTTACCTGCAAGAAATGGGGATGAAGACACTAGCTTTGAAATTTCCCGGCCCGGATAGTTTTGAAGAATGAAATTGATGAAGATGACTTTCTCTCTCAAGAACCCTCTCTTCACTCTCTCTTATTTTGTTCAGAAGTCATTAAAAATGAGGGGTTGGGGTGTTTTATTAAAAAGGGGGTCGGGTTGAAAAATTAGAAAAATTGGAGCCCCGACGCGGAATGTAGTCAGGAATGCGATCGCATTCCTGACATGCCGTCCGCAGACCGGTCGCAGAATGGCCCTAAAAAATGAGACAATATGAAAACACAATGTGTCGGTATGCGACCAATATGCGGTCCGCATAAACGATTTGTGGTCGCATAATACACCGCATTTTCGACCTCAAATTTGACTGACACATTGCCTTAATCTGCGGTTGAAATGCGGTCCGCATATCAGTTATGCGGTCGCATAATGGACGGCATCATGACCTCAATTTTAACCAAACCACTGACTCACTATGCGGCAGGAATGCAGTCCGCATACTAGATTTGCGACCGCATTCTGGGCCGCAGAATGGCATTTTTCTGGAGCCCAAATTTTTACGGGGCCTTACATTAGCATTTTGGAGGAGATTTAATAAGTTTGGGTTAAAGTGCATTTCAGTGTTATTGATGTTCGTTTGGGATTTCGAGTCTGGGAGTAGCTCCGTATGGTGATTCTGGAGTTGGGAGCACGATCTGAAGTGAATTGGGATGTCCGAGAAGCATTTTGGAGCCATTTGGCTAAGAATAGAAATTTGAAGGTTTTTGAGAGGTTTGACCGGAGGTGGACTTTTTGATATCAGGGTCGGAATCCGATTCCAAAAGTTGGAGTAGGTCCGTAATGTCGAATATGACTTGTGCACAAACTTTGAAGTCAATCGGACGTGATTTGATAGGTTTAAACATCGAAAGTAGAAGTTTGAAATTCTAAAGTTCATAAAGCTTAGATTGGAGGTAGATTCGTGGTTTTAGCGTTGTTTGATATGATTTGATGCCTCGAGCAAGTCCGTAATGTGTTTTGGGACTGGTTGGTATGATTGGTTGGGGTCCCGGGAGGCCTCGGGTGGACTCCGGGTGGTTAACGGATTAAATTCGGAGTTTGAAGAAGAGCTGAAGTTGCTGGTTGCTGGTGTAACCGCACATGCAAGACTAGGGCCGCAGGTGCAAAGCCGCAGAAGCGGCCCAATGGTCGCAGATGCGGAATTCGGCGAAAGAGAGTTGGGACCGCAGATTTGGTCATTTTGCTGTAGATGCGGGACCGCATCTGCGAAAGAGAGGGCGCAGAAGCGAAAATGGACTGGGGAGCCCGGACCGCAGAAGCGGCAATTGGCCTCGCACTTGCGGAACCGCAGAAGCGGTCAAGTGACCGCAGGTGCAGAAAGTGCTGGAGGCAGAGAGTGTTTTAAAAATCGGGATTTGGCCATTTTCTCTCATATTTTCTTGGCTTGGGCGATTCTTGGAGGGTTTTCAAGAGGGGATTTTCATCATCAACGATAAGTAAGCTAATCCCATCCCTCTTGAGTTAAATATACCGAGTATGTATGGATTTTAGCATGTACATTGGTAGAAATTTGGGGGTTTGAGGAAAACCTAGAAAATTGATATTCTTGGAATTTGACAACAATTTTGGGTATGAAATTGAGAGTAAGTTATATATTTGAGTTCGTGGAGTTATGGGTAAACTTGTTCTTCAAAAAATTTCGGAATCCGGGCACGTGGGCCCGAGGGCATTTTTGTCAACTTTTCGATCGGGGTTAGGAATTGTTATAAATTGGATTGTAATGAGTAATTGATCATGTATTAATGGATTTGCATAATTATTTTCTAGCTTTGGAGCATTTAGCATTGATTCGAGTCTTCAGAAGGACGGGGAATGCCGGTTATGGATCTTCGGAGCGAGGTGAGTCTCCTTTCTAACCTTGTAAGAGGGAATTGTCCCCATAGGTGAAATAATTGGTTATGTGCTCCTATTTGTGGGGGCTACGTACGCACGAGGTGACGAGAGTCCGTGCGTAGCTACTAATATGTGTAAGTCCGGGTAGTCTAGGACCCAAAAGCATGCAATACTTGGAATATCTGTGATCTTATTGACGATTGAATTTCTTAAATCCTATTGAATTGGTAGATGAATTTCTAAGAGGATTAAACTTCATTTTCTTAAATCACTAAAAGAGGATTGGCTTTTATTTGGATAAATGTTCCCCGATAAACTCTTAATTTGCTGTTTGAGCATGTATTTCCATGTGTACCTGCATCGCATGTATGGTACGCGAGCAGGGTAATTGTTTATTTAAATTTGACTGCGTCGCATGTATGATTCGCGAGCGGGATAATAGATGCATCTATGGTTCGTGTTGCTCGACCCTCGGCAGTGCACATTTTACATTTATGTTGGATCGGGCCGTACGACCTCGGCATGAGTTGCGCATGCTAGTATTGCTTGCCTTGAGATTTATTGATATTGCTATCTGGTTTCCCCGATTTGAGATAATTGTTAATTAATGGATTAAGAATCCGGAGACTTTTAATAAAGAGGAACTTTTACCTGTTTAGTAATTCATTTGAATCTACTGCAGTCCTTAATAAATTCGTGAGTCATCACTTTAATAATATTATTATTTGACCATTAGTAAGTGTCGAAGTTGCCATCTCGTCTCTACTTCTTCGCGATTAGGCGGGATACTTACTGAGTACATGTTGTTTTCGTACTCATGCTACACTTGCTGTGCATTTTTGTTGCACAGGCACATGTACTTCTAGTGGCCTACTGGGCGTAGCAGCATGGATGATACTGGGACTAGGTGAGCTGCATTACTCGAGGCGATCCGCACCTAGTATAGTCTCTTTCAGTGTATTGTATTTATTTTCTGTCCAATTGTATTCCGGACGGATGTTGTATTGTATTGTTTCTTAAAAGTAGCTCATGCACTTGCGACATCGGGTTCTGGGGATTTTCTATGGGTTTATTCAGAATTTTAAAAATTGTTAAAGGTTTCATTTTTCTTATTCAGTGAAATTTACTATGTATAGCTTAAATGTATAAAAGAAGAGATTTCAGAAAATTTAAAACGAGAATTTAATTAAGTAATTTGGTTTGCTTGCCTGACAGTGGTATCCGGCGCCATCACGACCCTTAGTGGATTTTGGGTCGTGACATGCAGAATAAACTTAGTTGATGAACTCTAATTGAGTTGTATACATCATCGATATTATTAAGTGAACATAAAACTATTTTGGCTGGCCATGTAAAAAGAAGCAATTTAGTAAGGTCAGGTAACTTTTATTTTCCTTCTACGCCAAATTTATTGGCGATACATTTTTTATTTAATTTGCTATCTTTATTTTTTGCAACCAACTTGTACGACATATAAGGTGATAGGTCTTGTAAATGTTTGTTAGAACTTAATTTTACTTTAGTAGGCTTCTTCTTATCCTATAATATACAAATAAAATTTATCTGTTTCACTTATTCTATATTGATTTTCCATGTACGCTATTTATTAATTTATGTGACTCTATTTTATGTTAAGTTTTTTTGAAAAAATTATCTTTTTCTTAATTGAAAATAATTTAACTTAAACTTAGTATTTTGCTCTTAAGGACAATCTTTTATAGTCACAAATGTTCTTTTATATATTCTACTAGTTGCCCACATACTTGTGACACTACATCCTTGGCACTTATTAGTAGACTTAATTTTGGGTTGTATTCCTATAATTATGATTTCCTTTTGTCATTTCCGTTTCACTTTCCTTATAAATTCATTATTTATCGAATGTTTTAAATTTAAGTTAAGTAAATGTTGGGATTGTTTAATAAAATAAATGAGAACTCACTAGTTGATCAGTGTTGGCTTGCCTAACAACGGTGTTGGTCGCCATCACGACCTATACTGGAATTTGGTCGTGACAACATGGTATCAGAGCACTAGGTTCACGTAGGTCTCACAAGTGATGGGTAGGCCTAATAGAGTCGGAGGATCGGTACGGAGGTGTCTGTACATATCTTCGAGAGGCTATAGGGTGTTAGGAAACTACTCTTTATTCATCTTCTATCGTGCAGTTAATGGTATACTAAATTTCCTTCTTCTATACTCTCACAGATGGTGAGGACGCGTACAGCTGACGTTCCAGACCCGGGAGGAGCTGCTCCCCCCATTGCTAGAGGCCGAGGTAGCGGCCGGGGGAGGGCACTGGCCCGAGGTAGGGGACGAGGGTGTCCCAGAGCTACCCCAGTTGCACCACTAGCGGATCCAGCAGGGGATCCTATTGTTGAGGAGCAGGGCAAGGTGCCCGCAGCAGAGCCTGCCCCGGTGGATTTCATGATAGCGCCGGGCTTTCAAGAGGTCATGGGCCGTATGCTGGGGTTCATGGATTCTATGACCTAGGCTGGTTTATTTCCAGCAGAACCAGCCACATCTGAGGCGGTAGGGGGAGCACGGACCCCTACTGCCCAGGCTCCTGGGCATGCAGTCGTAGTGTACCACACTCCGGGCACGCTGCCCGCGGATGGGGCCCAGCCAGTTGCAACAGTCGCACCTGAACCCAGACCAGCTACGGACGGCGATCCGCAAAAGTTATTGGACAGAAAGACTAGGCTACACCCTCTAATCTTCGGAGGTGAGCGTCATGAGGATGCCCAGGATTTCGTTGATAGGTGCAGGGACAGACTGCACAACATGAGAATATTGGAGTCTCATGGGGTTGACTTCACTACTTTCCAGCTAGAGGGCAAGGCCCGTAGATGGTGGCAGTCTTATGTTCTTGGCAGACCAGCGGGTTCCCCTCCCATTATTTGGGGCCAGTTCATACAGCTTTTCTTGGATAGGTATATTCCACTCTCTGAGAGGGAAGAGTTGCGGTATCAATTTGAGCATCTTGAGCATGGTCAGATGTCAGTGACTGACTATGACGCGAGGATTTCTGAGTTGCCTCGCCATGCACTCTTGATAGTTCCTACGGACGTAGAGAGAGTGCGAAGATTTGTTGCGGGGTTGCACTCCGGTATTATGGCCAACATGGCCCGAGAGGTTGAGATGGGGACTTCTTATCAGCTGGTAGTGGAGATTTCTCGGAGGATTGAGGGCTACCATAAGAGGGGTAGAGAGCAGATACAGCATGACAAGAGGGCCCGTTTCTTTGGAGAGTTTAGAGGTGCCTCAGCAAGGGGCAGAGGCCAGTTTGGGAGGGGTCAGCCTAGTAGGCCCCCATATTCAGCACCACCACCTCCTCGAGGTGCTCCAGCGCGCCCCTATTTTAGCGCAACACCAGAGAATTCTTACCACCCACCAGCCATCCAAGGTTCTTCTAGTCGGTACTCAGGTCACCAGAGTTCTTCCAGCTCCTATTTTAGTGCTATACCGGAGAGTTCATACCGCCCACCGGCCATTCAGGCTTCTTCCAGTGGGTCTACAGGCCATCAGGATCAGACATCAAGGGAGTAGGTCACCGCACGGAGGGACTGTTTCGAGTGCGGAGATATCAGTCATATGAGGAGATACTGCCCTAGACTTCGGGGAAAGGTAGTGCAGCAGGGTCAGCAGCCCATGATTTCAGCACCGGTTGTCCGGCCACCCAAAGGCATAGGGCAGACTGGTAGGGGCTGTCCTAGAGGTGGAGGCCAGGTAGGGGGAGGTCAACCAGCTACTTTTTAGTTAGGTGGAGGCCATCCAACCGGCGCTCCAGCCAGATTCTATGCTTTTCCTGCTAGACCAGATGCATTGGCCTCAGATGCCGTTAACACAGGTATTATTTCCGTCTGCGGTAGGGATGATTTAGTACTATTTGATCCAGGGTCTACTTATTCATTTGTATCCTTTCTGTTTACTCATTTCCTGGATATTCCTCATGAATCTTTGGGTACTACTGTTTATGTGTCCACTCATGTGGGCGATTTTGTGGTTGTGGATCAGATCTATCGGTCCTGTGTGGTCGCATTCTATGGTTTCGAGACTAGCACAGATCTCTTGTTACTTGATATGACCGACTTTGAGGTCATCCTGGGAATGGACTGGTTATCCCCATATCACCCCATCCTAGATTGCCATGCCAAGACTATTACTTTAGCGATGACAGAGTTGCTGAGGTTGGAGTGGAAAGGTTCCTCGGTTAGTACATCTAGTCGGGTTATCTCTTTTCTAAAGGCTCGACATATGGTCGAGAAGGGTTGTTTGGATTATCTAGCTTATGTTCGGGAAACCGTCGCAGAGTCTCCGACGATGGATTCAGTGCCAGTAGCCCGGGAATTCGCTGATGCGTTTTAGACAGTGACGAGAGTCCGTACATAGTCCTGAAAGTGACGAGAGTCCGTACGTAGCAACTATTCTTGTTTATGTCGGAGTAGTTTTAGTATTGCATCATTCTTTCAGATACCGTTATTTGATTATACTTGTTGATTTTATCAAATGGAACTAAGTTGAGGATTTTAAGAGTTTAAAAGCTTCAAGTTGAATTGTCATTATTTTGAAAGGAAATCAAGGAAGGGTTATGTTTTATTGATAAATTTGTATTTGACCGCATCTCAAGTATATTCCGCGAGCGGGGTAATGCTTTCTTCTATTCTCATGGGAGCGGGCCGTTCGCCTCGGTAGGTTTAATAGATGCATATATGGTTCGTGTCGTTCGACCCTTGGCAGTGCACAGTTTACTTTTATGTTAGATCGGGCCGAATGTCCTCGATGGTATTTATGTGTGATAATAGAACTTGAAGTTCCTTCTATAATCTGTATAAATTCATTGTTGTGTTATCATTTGTTTTAAAGGAATGAAGTGATTTAAGCTCTTATATATAAAGGAAGGAATACTTGTTCAGTTATTTTAGTTTTATATCTTATTGTTGTATATCATGCTTATGTAGAAATTTCGTAATATCATGTTATTAGCCCTAGTAAGTGTCGGAGTTGATCCTTCGACACTTCTTCTTCGAGGCCAGACTAGATACTTACTGGGTATATTTTATTTACGTAATCACACTACACTTTTGTACTTAATTGTCCATGATCTAAGGCAGGTGCATCTGGGTACCAGTCTGGTGCGTAGATTGATCGCCCATCTTGAGACTTCACGGTGAGCTGCCTTCCGAGCCATTCCGTAGCAGCTTGAGTCTCTCTTATGTTTTATTTACTGTCTATTTCCATTCAGACACTAGGCTTGTTTTCTTTTGTATATTCTACTAGATTACCCATATACTCATGACACCAGGTCTTGGCACACACACTAGTAGACTTTTGATTTAGTATTGTTATATGATTATGGTTTGTACTCGTTGCTTGCGTTTGATTTTTGTTCCAAGGTAAATTTCTGAATCTTTTAACTAATGAAGAATTATTATCCACAAAGTAATGTATTTAAACGAGAAATCACCAATTCGATCAGTGTTGGCATATTACCTTACTAAACAATGTACCGAGTATGTAAGGCATGTAAATAAGTACATAAAGGACATGGAAGAAACATGGAGTAAAGGAATCAACCTGTAAGTCTGGATAGCTCCGTAAGTCATGAAATATTTATAATGTCATGCATATGCGTATAAATGTCATATAGTTCATAGGTCTATACGTACATAACATCATCAAGCCTCTAAGGGCGTCCCATCATATCATCTCAGCCTCTGTGGGCAAAATCATCAACGTATACCAGTTGATCAGGTGGTGATGCTTATATAACGTTGTAACCTTTTCCTATACCCCATATACATATAATATACGCATACATAACGCTATTTAGTCATAGGTAAATGCATATGTATAGATGAATGCAATGCATAATGAAGTAAGTCAATACGATCTCTTGGAATGTCATGAGATCCATAAAAAGACAATATGGTAATAGGACATATGGGGAATCCAGAATATAGGCAACTTTAGTACTTCTAAGAATAGAATCATTTGTGAAACTTGCGTGCTTGCTCATTTCGTTTTATCATATGGATCATGCCAAAAGTAAAGAAGGGATAGCTTTAACGTACCTTACTTGACAAATTTATCAAATACTTTTACTTGAGCTTGCTAAGAACAACTTTTTCTCCTTCAAATCTTTGAACAAGAACTAAGCACTTCTTATGATCATGGCATATTTCATGTTGCTGGACATATGGAGTATCATGGATGTATGTTTTTGCTATGTTTCTAAAGTAAGAGACTCCCTAATAATAGAAGGAAAGATTTCAACCTTCTTTCTGTATCTCAACTGCAAACGAAGTATATAATATAAAGGCTTAAAGGCTTGCATTGTCATGTGTAAACAAGGCACACCTAGTGCTATGACTCATGTGCACTTTGGTGCCACCCTTGGCCAACTTTATGCCATGTGGTAGCCTACAAATTCCCCTAAAATGCCACCTAATCTCATAAACCAAAGAGTCACCATTTAGATGTTTGAGTCATTTTCACTTGTTGCCACGTGGGGGGTGATGTTCCCACCTAACTTATCCACCAATTTCCTAAATGTTCCATCTTGATCTCTCACTTAATAGTCATTTATTGGGCTTTCCTTGGCTGCCACGTTGGAAGGCTTATCAAGCCTATCCAAACATTTTACTTACTTATCCATCCCAATAATTTGATGACTAAGCCACTAAAACTTCCTAATCTTGCCACCTAGCTCCAAGACTTGCCTAGTCAATATTGAATTCCCTGCTTGCTGCCACCTCCGAGATTATAAAGTTGATTAGTCACGATTCCCTCTTATCCTTATGATTCCACCTGGATTCATACAAATGACACTTATTCACTTATAACGAATTTCATATTCCATGACTTTATACCAACATTTAGCCAATTATTCACACAATAATTTCTAGGTCTCGATCCACTTAAGTACTAATATATTTCATATACCTTACTATCATGATCATGTGGTATAGCACTAGTCCATAAATACAGGGTATTATAGCTTGGACCGTATTTCATCTCAAAATATCAAACTTTGGTGATACTCAATTGCTTCGATTAGATTACTCTTTGACCTTCAAAACACTTACTTATGACTTGTTTGGAATATCACAAATACTTATAACCTCAAAAATAGTCTTGTCCTTGAACTTATGTCAATTACCTATGACAAATTCGATGTAGAAAAGTACGGTATATAACACGAGGTAAGTCTCTTTTCTAACATTGTAAGAGAGAATTTACCCCATAAGTGAACTTAACTAATGTGTGGTTATTTGTGGGTGGGGGGGGGGGGGGGGGCTACGTACGCACAAAGTGACGAGAGTTCGTACATAGCTACTATTCTTGTTTATGTCCGGGTAGTTTTAGATTTACACCATGCTTTCGAATACCATTATTTGATTATACTTGTTGATTTTATCAAACGGAACTAAGTTGAGGATTTTAAGAGTTTAATAGCTTCATGTTGAATTTTCATTATTTTGAAATGAAATCAAGGAAGGGCTATGTTTTATTGATAAATTTGTATTTGACCGCGTCGCAAATATATTCCGCGAGTGGGGTAATTCTTTCTTCTATTATAATGGGAGCGGGTCGTTCGCCTTGGCATGTTTAATAGATACATCTATGCTTCGCACCGTTCGACCCTCGACAGTGCACATTTTACTTTTCTATTGGATCGGGCCGAACATCCTCGATGGTATTCATGTGTGATAATAGAACTGGAAGTTCCTTTTATAATTGGTATAAATTCATTGTTGTGTAATCATATGTTTTAAAGGAAGGAAATGATTTAAGCTCTTATATATGGTGAATACTTGTTGTATATCATGCTTAAGTAAAAATTTCATAATATCATGTTATTGACCCTAGTAAGTGTCGGAGTCGACCCTCTTTACTACTTCTTCGAGGTTAGACTAGATACTTACTGGGTACATATTATTTATGTACTCACGCTACACTTCTGTACTTAATTGCACAAGATCTGAGGCAGGTGCATCTGGTTACCTGTCTGGTGCGTAGATTGATCCCTATCTCGAGACTTCATGGTGAGCTGCCTTCCGAGCCGTTCCGTAGCAACTTGAGTCTGTCTTATGTTTTATTTTCTGTCTATTTTCATTCAGACAGTAGGCTAGTATACTTTTGTACATTCTACTAGATTGCCCCTATACTCGTGACACCAGGTCTTGGCACACACAGTAGTAGACTTTTGATTTTGGTATTGTTATATGATTATGGTTTGTACTCGTTGCTTCCGTTTGACTTTTGTTCCATGGTAAAGTTTTGAATCTTTTAACGAATGAAGAAGTATTATCCGCACAGTAATTTATTTAAATGGGAAATCACTAGTTCGATCAGTGTTGGCTTGCCTAACAACAATGCTGGGCGCCATCATGGCCTATTATGGAAATGGGTCGTGACAATATGGTATCACAACACTAGGTTCACGTAGGTCTCACAAGTTATGGGCAGGCCTAGTAGACTCTTGCGGACCGGTGCGGAGACGTTCTTACTTATCTTCGACAGGCTATAGGGTTTTAGGAAACTACTCTTTATTCATCTCCTATCGTGTAGTTGATGGTATACTATGTTTCCTCTTTCTATTCTCTCATGATGGTGAGGATGCATACAGCGGACGTTCCAGACCTGGGAGGAGCTGCTCCCCCCATTTCTAGATGTCAAGGTAGAGGCCGTGGGAGGGAACCGGCCCGAGGTAAGGGACGAGGGCGTCCAAGAGCTGCCCCAGTAGCACCACCAGCGGATCCAATGGAGGATCCCATCATTGAGGAGCAGGGAGAGGTTCCTGCCGCAGAGCCAACCCCGGTAGATTTCATGACAACACCGGGCTTTCAGAAGGTCATGGATCGTATGCTGCGGTTCATGGACACTATGACTCAGACTGGTTTATTTCCAGTAGACCGAGCCACATCTCAAGCAGGAGGGGGAGCACAGACCCCTACTGCTCAGGCTCTTGGGCATGCAGCTACAGTATATCAGACTCCGGGTATACTACCTGTGGATGGAGCCCAGCCAGTTGCGGACAGTAATCCGCAGAAGCTTTTGGACAGATGGAGTAGGATACATCCTCCTATCTTCGGGGGTGAGAGGCATGAGGATCCCTAGGACTTCATTGATCGGTGCAGGGACAGACTACACAACTTGAGGATATTGAGTTCCATGGAGTGGATTTCACTACATTCCAGCTGGAGGGCAGGGCCCGTGGTTGGTGGTAGTCTTATCTTCTTTGCAGACCAGTGGGTTCTCCTTCCATGACTTGGGACCAGTTTACACAGCTTCTATTGGACAGGTATATTCCACCCTCTTAGAAAGAAGAGTTGCGAGTCCAGTACGAGCAGCTCGAGCAGCGTCTGATGTCAGTGACTGACTATGAGGCGAGATACTCTAAGTTATCTCTCCTTGCACTCATGATACTTCCTATAGACGCAGAGAGAGTGCAGAGATTTGTTACAGGGTTTTGCCCCAATATTCGGGCTAGCATGGCCCGAGAAGGTTCAGATGGGTACTGATTATTAGCTAGTGATAGAGATTGCTCGAAAGATTGAGGACTATCGCCAGAGGGGTAGAGAGAAGATGCATCAAGACAAGAGGACCCGATTCTCTGGAAAGTTTAGAAGTGCCCCGGCTAGGGTCAGAGGTCAGTTTGGGAGGGGTCAGCCTAGCAAGCCCACATATCCAGCACCACCACCTCCTCGGGGTGCTCCAGCGCAACCCTATTCTAGCCATTCCAAGAGAGTTCTTATCGCCCACACGCTCATCAGGGTTCCTCCAGTGCCTACTTCAGTGCCATGCCAGAGAGTTCATACCGCTCACCAGCCATCCAGGGTTCTTCTAGTGGGTATTCAGGCCATCACGGTCAGACTCCGGGACAGCGGTCTATGGTACCGAGAGGTTGTTATGAGTGCGGAGATAAGGGTTATATGAAGGGATTTTGTCCTAGACTTTGGGGTAAGGCAGTACAGCAGGGTCATCATCCCATGATTTCAGCACCATCCGTCCGACTGCCCAAAGGTAGGGGACGGGCGGGTAGGGGTCGTCCTAGAGGTGGAGGCCAGGCAGCGGGAGGTCAGCCAGCTATTGTTCTACTAGATAGAGGCCAGCCAGCCGGCGGTCCAGCTAGATTCTATGCTTTTCCGGCCAGACCAGATGCAGTAGCCTCAGATGTCGTGATCACAAGTACTATTTTTGTCTGCGGTAGGGATGCTTCGGTATTATTTGATCCAGGGTCTACATATTCATATGTATCATCTCTGTTTGCTCACTTCCTGGATATTCCTCGTGAGTCCTTGGGTACTCCTATTTATGTGTCCACTCCTGTTGGCGATTCTGTGGTTGTAGATCGAATCTAACAGTCCTGTGTGGTCACATTCTGTGGTTATGAGACTAGAGCGGACCTTTTGTTACTTGATATGACCGATTTTGAGGTCATCCTGGGCACGAACTGGTTATCCCCATATCACGCCATCCTTGATTGTCCTGCCAAGATTATTACTTTAGCGATTGGCGATATTAGAGTGGAAGGGTTCCTCTATTAGTACAGTTAGTTGGGTTATCTCTTTTCTAAAGGCTCGACATATGGTCGAGAAGGTTGTTTGGATTATCTAGCCTATGTTTGAGATACCATAGTGTCTTCGACGATTGATTTAGTACTAGTAGTCCGGGAGGTCGTCGATGTGTTTCCTTCTGGCCTTCCAAGCATGTCACCGGATCGCGATATTGATTGCTGTATTGATTTTGCTCCAGGTACCCAGCCTATATCTATCCCACCATACCGTATGGCTTCAAAAGAGTTGAAGGAACAACTGGAGGAGTTGTTAACAAAGGGGTTTATCAGACCAAGTGTATCACCTTGGGGTGTACCTGTGTTATTTGTGAAGAAGAAAGATGGAACTATGCGGTTGTGCATTGATTATCGCCAATTGAACAAAGTTACCATCAAGAACAAGTACCTGTTGCCGCATATCGATGATTTGTTTGACCAGTTGCAGGGTGCTAGGGTGTTCTCTAAGATCGACTTGAGGTCACGGTTCCATCAGCTGAGGATTTGGGACTCAGATGTTCCGAAGACCGCTTTTCGTACTAGGTATGGCCATTATGAGTTTCTGGTGATGTCCTTCGGCTTGAATAATGCCCCGGTGACATTTATGGATTTGATGCCTTATATTGATTTCTTTGTTATTATTTTTATTGATGATATCTTGATTTACTTACATAGCCTGGGGGAGCACGAGCAGCATTAGAGAGTGGTGCTTCAGACATTGCGAGAATAGAAGTTGTATGCTAAGTTCTCCAAATGTGAGTTTTGGCTAGATTCTGTGGCCTTCTTGGGGTATGTTATATCAGGCGAGGGTATTAAGGTGGATCCTAAGAAGATTGAGGTAGTTCAGAGTTAGCCTCGTCCCACATTGGTGACTAAGATCAAGAGTTTCCTAGGGTTAGCAGGTTATTATCGTCGGTTTGTGCAAGGTTTTTCATCCATTGCAGCACCTTCGAATAGATTGACCCAGAAGGGTGCTCCATTTTGTTGGTCCGATGATTGTGAGGCAAGCTTTTAGAAGCTTAAGACAGCTTTGACTTCAACACTGGTTCTAGTGTTGCCTTCTGGTTCGGGGATGTATACGGTGTATTGAGACGCTTCACGCTTTGGCTTGGGTTGTGTATAGATGCAGGATGGGCGAGTTATTGTATATGTTTCGCGTCAGCTAAAGATTCATGAGAAGAATTACCTTATGCACGACCTAGAGTTAGCCGCAATTGTTCATGCTCTTATGATATGGAGGCATTATCTGTATGGGGTGTCATGTGAGGTTTATACTAATCATTGCAGCTTACAACATTTTTCAAGAAAAGGGATCTCAATTTGAAGCTGCATAGATGGCTTGAGTTACTGAAGGATTATGACATCACCATTCTTTATCATCCGGGCAAGGCAAATATGGTCGTGGATGCCTTAAGCAGGAAGGTAGACAATATGGATAGCTTGGCATTCATTTCAGCAGAGGAGAGGCCACTAGCTTTGGATGTTCAGTCCTTGGCTAACAGACTTGTGAGGTTGGACATTTCAAAGCCCAATCGAGTTCTTGCATGTGTTGTTACCCAGTCTTCACTATTGGAGCAGATCAAGGCTCGACAGTTTAATGATCCGCACTTGGCGATCCTTAGAGAGAAAGTACTACAGGGTGCTGCTATGGAGGTTTCTATGGGCGAGGATAGGGTTCTGCGACTCCAGGGTCGTCTATGTGTTCCTAATGTCGATGGCTTGAGGGAGAGGATTCTAGAGGAGGCACACAGTTCTCGGTATTCCATTCATCCATGTGCTACGAAGATGTATTGTGATCTAAGACAGCATTATTAGTGGCGACGGATGAAGAAAGACATAGTTGAGTACGTAGCTAGGTGCCTAAATTGCCAGCAGGTCAAGTAAGAGCACCAGAGGCCAGGTGGCTTACTCCAGCAAATGACTATACCAGAGTGGAAATGGGAACGCATTACTATGGACTTCGTAGTTGGGTTGCCGCGGACCTTGCGGAAGTTCGATGCAGTTTGGGTCATTGTTGACAGGCTGACCAAGTCAGCACATATCATTCCAATTGCAACTACTTACACTTCGGAGATGTTAGCCCAGATTTGTATTCGGGAGATAGTTCGGTTGCACAGTGTGCTTGTTTCTATCATACTAAATAGAGGCCCTCAGTTCACTTCGAATTTCTGGAGAGCCGTACAGAGTGAGTTGGGACCCGTGTGGAGCTCAGCACAACATTTCATCCACAGACCGAAGGGCAGTTAGAGAGAACAGTTCAAATCTTGGAGGACATGCTCTGAGTGACTTCGGAGGGCAGTGGGATCAGTTCTTGCCTTTGGCCGAGTTTGCTTACAACAACAGTTATCAGTCTAGAATCGAGAGGCTTTATATGGTCGGCGATGTCGTTCTCCCATCAGTTGGTTTGATCTCGGCGAGGCTAAGTTATGTGGTACAGATTTCGTAAAGGATGCCTTCGAAAAGGTAAAGTTCATTCAGGAGCGACTTCACACAGCACAGTCCAGACAGAAGAGTTACGTGTATCGGAAGGAGCGTGATGTATAATTTATGGTCGGCGAGAAGGTCCTCTTGAAAGTCTCTCCTATGAAGGGTATTATGAGATTCGGAAAGAAAGGCAAGTTGAGCCCTAGGTTTATAGGCACATTTGAGGTGTTGAGGCGAGTTAGGGATGTTGCTTATAAGCTTGCTTTACCTCCCAGCCTATCGGGTGTTCATCCAGTTTTTCACGTGTCTATGCTCCGGAGATGTCACGCCGACTTGTCACATGTGTTAGACTTTAGCACTATTCAGCTGGATGAGAGCTTGGGTTTTGAGGAGGAGCCAGTTGCTATTGTTGCTAGACATGATCGCTAGTTGAGATCCAAGAGGATTTTCGCAGTAAAGGTTCATGGGAGGGGCCAACACTTCGAGGAGGCAACCTGGGAGTCCGAGGAGGACATGTGGAGCAGCTATCCACACTTATTTAGAACTTCGGGTATGAATCTAAACCCGTTCGAGGACAAACGTTTGTTTAAGAGGTGGAGAATGTAACGACCTGACTGGTCGTTTTGCTTTCAAGAGCCCCATTCCCTTAAATATGATTTCCCGTACTTGCTTTTACTAATTTATGAGTTGCGAGGATGGTTAATTCGGGATTTGGAAGGGTTCGAGTTGAAATCGGAACACTTGGTTCCTTAAGGTTGGATTAAGAGGCCAAGTTTGTCTTCGGTCAACATTTTGAGTAAACAACGTCGGAATTGGGATTTGACGGTTCCAGTATGTTCGTATGATGATTTCGGACTTAGGCGTATGTTCGGATCGGGTTTTGGATGACCAGGGAGCATTTTGGATAGGGATTGGACGCGCGGAAGTGTTTTTAGAAGTTTTTGAGTTCATGAGTTAATTCATGCGTTTTGGCATCTGATTCATGGTTTTTGATGCTATTTCGGTGTTTCGATCGTGCGAGCAAGTTTGTATGACGTTGTTAGACTGGTGTGAGTGTTTGGTGTGGAGCTCCGAGGGCTCGGGTGAGTTTCGGACGTGTGGAAGGAGTTGAATACACTCCAGTTTTCCGGTGTTCTTGGCAGCTGCTGCAGGTCCCGCAAATGTGAGAATATGATCGCATTTGCGAGAAAGATTTCACATTTGCGATGAAGCAGGGTCTAGGCCTAGCTCACAATTGCGAGGGAAACAGTCGCATTTGCGACCCTGCGTTGATCGCATTTGCGATTCCCTTGTAGCATTTGCGACCTGGTCAGGCGGAAGGCCCAGTTCACATTTGCGATGATTTTTTTGCATCTGCAACCATCGCCTTCGCGAACCAAATGCGACACCTGAGACCTGTGCACAACTCAATTATGGCGGGACTTAGGCCATTTATTACACCACTTCATTTCTTGGGTGATTTTTGGAGCTTTTGGAAGAGGGTATTCACCTAGCACTTTGAGGTAAGTAATTTCTACACAACATGAGTTAAATACATAGATTATGGGTAGATTAACATGTAAAAATTAGTAAAATCAAGGGTTTAGATGAAAACCTAGGTTTTTGATAAAAATGAGATTTGACCACAAAATTAGTTATGGAACTTAGTAAATATCATATATTTATGTTCCTAAGGTTATGGGTAATAATTTTCTTCGAAAATTTCCGAAATTCGGGCACGTGGGCCCGGGGGTGTATTTTAGGAATCTTGCCTATTGTGTTGGGTAATCACTTTAATAGTTAAAATATGAACTTTTGAACATATATTGATTAGTTTTTACACTATTTGAATAGTTTTGGTTTGTTCGACTCCGATTTGAGGGTTAGAGCGCATTGTTGAGTTTTGAAGTAGGCTTTGGGACGAGGTAAGTGTCTTTTCTGACCTTGTAAGAGGGAATTTACCCCATAGGTGAACTTAATTAATATGTATGCTTATTTGTGGGGGGCTACGTAAGCACGAAGTGACGAGAGTCCATACGTAGCTGCTATTCTTGATTATGTCCGGGTAGTTTTAGGATTACACCATTCTTTCGGATACCGTTATTTGATTATACTTGTTGATTTTGTCAAACGGAACTAAGTTGAGGATTTTAAGAGTTTAAAAGCTTCAAGTTTAATTGTGATTATTTTGAAAGGAAATCAAGGAAAGGTTATGTTTTATTGATAAATTTGTATTTGACTGCGTCGCAAGTATATTCAGCGATTGGGGTAATTCTTTCTTTTATTCTCATGGGAGTGGGTCGTTCGCCTCGGCAGGTTTAATAGATGCATCTATGGTTCGCGTCGTTCGACCCTCGGTAGTGCACATTTTACTTTTATGTTGGATCAGGCCGAACGTTCTCGGTGGTATGCATGTGTTATAATAGAATTGGAAGTTCCTTTTATAATTGGTATAAATTCATTATTGTGTGATCATATGTTTTAAGGAAAGGAAGTGACTTAATCTCTTATATATGGTGATTACTTCTTCAGTTATTTCAGTTTTAAATCTTATTATTGTACATCATGCTTAAATAAAAACTTCATAATATCATGTTATTAGCCCTAGTAAGGGTCGGAGACGACCCCTCCTCACTACTTCTTTGAGGTTGGACAAGATACTTACTGAGTATATATTATTGATGTACTCGCGCTACATTTCTGTACTTAATTGTATAGGATCTGAGGCAGGTGCATTTGGGTTACCAGTATGGTGCATAGAATGATCCCTATCTCGAGACTTCACGGTTAGCTACCTTCCGAGCCATTCCGTAACAGCTGGAGTCTCTCTTATGTTTTATTTTCTTTCTATTTCCATTCAGACTTTAAGCTACTATTGTTTTGTATATTCTACTAGATTACCCATATACTCGTGACACCAGGTCTTGGCACACACAGTAGTAGACTTTTAATTTTGGTATTGTTATATGATTATGGTTTGTACTCGTTGCTTCTGTTTGATTTTTGTTCCAAGGTAAATTTTGAATATTTTAATGAATGAAGAATTATTATCCACATAGTAATTTATTTAGATGGGAAATCACTAGTTCGATCGGTGTTGGCTTGCCTAACAACAGCGTTGGGCGCCATCACGGCCTATTATGGAATTGGATCATGACAGGTGGAGTCGATGTCCCTCTAGGACCGATGTTGAAACGCACCAAAGTGTCTATCACAAGGGAAAACGTGTCACGCCCCAACCTCGGGAGGCGCGATCGACGCTCAATCGAGTGAACCCAAATGAGAAAGCCTTTTGGACACTTTCTACCCAACTCAATATGATTAAGGAAACCATGCTTTCGTTTATTTAGATAATAGGAAAGATCATACATGCAACATTGTTAGTTCATTGTATATTACAACCCTTAAACCATCATTAAGCTTCAAAGATTTTATACAGATACAGTTTAGAAGAACTAGAGTTTAGAATTACAACACAGTTCATTGACCCATCCAACACCCGTGCATAACTCCCACAAACGTCTACGGAGCCTCTAAAGATACAAAAGACAGTTATGATAATGCCAGCAATAAGGCCCCGGCTATACCTCAAAAGTGGTATTTTATAACAAAATACATACTACATCACCCATGGAAGAAAAGGGGCTCACCAAGATTGCTGAGTGGAGGATGCTCCGCTACCTACGATCGGCACTGTCTGCTATGAAGCCACCTATATCCATTCAAAGATGTAGCGCCCCTGGCAAAAGGGACGTTAGTACCATGGAATAGTACTAGTATCTATAACTAAACACCATCTCATTAGAAAGAACTATCATATAAGAACAAAGAAATCACAAGGATCAATCAAAAGCTTTAAACGATCACCACATCATAAAATAAAAGCATCATATAACTTTCACATAATTTCCATAGCTTTAGGTCGGGGCATTTAATACTGTTCATCATCATTTACAATACCACCGCTTTCTTGCGCGGAGTCCGATCACGACCCGATCAGCTAGGTTGCCTCATTTGAGACATGTATCTCAATCTCAATCTCATTCTCACTTTCTGGATTCAATATCAGCACAATGCCACCATGTGTGCGGCATGGCATCCGATCACGGCCCAATCGGCTAGGCCGTCTTACCAAGACATTGTTCCTTTTTCATTAATCATCTCATTTTAATTTTTATTTCACATATATCAATTCATAGGCACTTGGGGCCACAATTATCACATTATACTTGGCACTAAGCCACATTTCATAACTCAAGCTCTTTTTCCCCACATTTCACATCATTTCCACTTTCGACGTTAACCTTGCAATTTAGGATAATAGGCACATACAAGAGCAATTCAAGTTGTAAGCATAGAGAATATTTCACATAGTTTGGCATAACAATATCAGTTTAAACTTGACTTGAAGTCTAGGCATTTCAACACATGGTTCACATTCTTCACACATCCGTAAATCACAAAGAATAGTATATTGAACACATTGAGACACACCTTCCACGTATATATTTGCAACACCAATTCATATGAAATAAAAATCAATACATCAATTAAATTTTGGTCTTACAACATTTGCATGGACACCGAAGGAGCTCAATTTCTAAGAAAAGGGGGTTTCTAGCCATACATACCTCAATTGAGCTTTCCTTAAACTCTTACAAAATTCCGGAACTCTTAGCAACTTCGATCTATTTTATGAGAATTACAAGTTGAACCAAAAATAAGAGAGACGATTAAGATTCTATCTCATTTGAGTATATTATCAAGCACTAAGTGTGCATTGTTACTTTAGGACCTTTTGTGAGAGGTTCTATCATACTATACCCCATTTGTTACATTTTTAGCTCACAATCTCCCCATACCCTTTTATCATTAATGCATGCAAGATAATCAATTCTTATACCCATGAACCCACTTGTTAATTACTCATTTTAGTAGGAATTTCAAAATCAAAGATTAGGGCACAAGTTCTTACCTCTTAGAATGAAGGCTTAGTAACTTTACTTGATAATCTTCAAAGATTTGGGACAGGGTTGAATGGGGACTTGGCGAGGATCACTTCCTCTCTCTAGAATTCTTCTCTCACTCTAAATGCAGTAGAAAATAGCATAAAAGGGTCTAATTGGTGCTTTTAATGAGATGGGGTCGGGTTTTAAAAGTTAGAAAATAGGAGCCTCGACTCAATCTGTGGTCGCATATGCGACCGCATAATTGATATGCGGCCCGCAAAATGGCCCTCAAAACATGAACATTCTGTCCGGGTATGCGACAAATATGTGGTCCGCATACCTGTTATGCGGTCGCATAATGCACCGCATAACTGCACTTCACAAAAATTCCAAGGAGGTTATGCGACGACTATGCGGCCCGCATATCCATTATGCGATCGCATAATTTGGTCGCATAGTTTTCCTCAAATTAGCCAACATTCTGCCTCACTCTACGGTAGTTATGCG
Source organism: Nicotiana attenuata (assembly GCF_001879085.1). Classification (NCBI taxonomy): domain Eukaryota; kingdom Viridiplantae; phylum Streptophyta; class Magnoliopsida; order Solanales; family Solanaceae; genus Nicotiana; species Nicotiana attenuata. Next base: position 70,307 of record NW_017670979.1, on the reverse strand, counting down.
GCCTGCATTGCTATTATGTGGTCGCATAATAGGCCACAGAAACGCGCTCTTCTGAAAAACATTTTTCCTTAACTTTTTAATGCAAAGATCAATCCAAAACGTCTGAACCGAAAGAATTTTATAAATTTCTAACACATATTCCTAACTTGGCACTACGAGATTTTGGGTTTTTGAGTAAGAATTTCACGGGGCCTTACAAAACGAACTCAAGATTACATAGCGAAAGGGACCTTGTCATTCAGCGACGAGGATGCAGAAAGGATCGTGCAACCTCACAACAACGCTCTGGGAATATCTATACTCATAAATAAATCTTGAGTTAAGCGTGTGTTAATTGATCCAAGTAGCTTGGCCAATATCATCTGATCGAGAGTCGTAGAACAGCTTGGTCTACAAGATCAAATCGTGCTCGTAGTCCGAGTCCTGAATGGATTCAACATGGCATGTGAAACCACTAAAGGGAAAATAACCTTACCAATCAATGCCGCCGGGACCATCCAGGAAGCCAAGTTTTATGTGATCGAAGGTGACATAAGATACAACGCCCTGTGTCGGGAGGCCATGGATCCAAAATATGAGGACAGTACCTTCGACCCTTCACCAAGTGTTGAAATTCCCGAGCTAGGAGTGATTAAGACGATCTATGGAGAACAACCAGCCGCAAAGGAGATTTTTGCTGTCAGTAAAGTAGTTCTGATATCAACACTCTTGTCGTCAATGGATCCAGGCTCGGGAGCAAAATAGGAAGCCAAATAGCAATCACCAATGTCGGCCTTGACCCAAGCAGACAAGTAGGGAACTGACGAAGACAATGATTATGGGGTTCCTCGATCCTTTATAGTCCCCGATGATTCCGCCGCTACCAAATCAACGGTCGAAGAGCTGGATCAGGTCATACTGATCGAACATCTACCCGATCGAAAGGTATACCTGGGCACGGGGTCAACTCCAAAGCTTCGGAAAAAACTCATTCAATTTCTTATAGCTAACATCACTTATTTTGCTTGGTCCCATCTCGATATGACAGGGATCCCATCGGAGATCACCACTCACAAGCTGAGCCTGGACCCGAAATTCCATCTAGTAAAGTAGAAAAGGAGACCCCAATCCAAGATCAAACATGCTTTCATCAAAGACGAGGTAACTAAACTCCTTAAAATAGGGTCCATTCGAGAAGTCAAATATATGGAATGGCTAGCAAACGTAGTGGTAGTCCTTAAAAAGGGGAACAAACTGAGAATGTGTGTGGATTATAAAGATTTAAATAAGGCATGTCCCAAGGACTCTTTCCCTTTGCCTAACATCGATCGCATGATCGATGCCACGGCTGGTCACGAGATCCTCAGTTTTCTCGATTCCTACTCCAGGTACAACCAAATACAAATGAACCCGGATGATCAGGAAAAGACCTCTTTCATCATTAAGTATCGCACATACTGCCATAATGTAATGCCATTTGGGTTGAAAAATGCCGGCGCCACTTACCACCGCCTAGTAAACCGGATGTTCGAAGAACAAATAGAAAAATCCATGGAAGTTTACATTGACGATATGTTAGTTAAGTACATGCGAGCAGAGGACCATTTAATAAGTACAACATGAAGCTGAATCTGAAAAAATGTGCGTTCGGAGTCGGACCAGGTATATTTCTCAAGTTCATGGTATCCAATCAAGGAGTCAAGATCAACCCCGACAAGATCAAAGCTATTGAGGCTATCACGATAGTAGACAACATAAAGGCCGTGCAAAGGCTAACCGGCGCATTGCTGCCCTGGAGCGATTCATCTCGAGGTCCTCCGATAAGAGCCGCCGATTTTTCTCAATGTTGAAGAAGAAAAACAACTTCACGTGGACCCCGGAATGCCAACAGGCCTTGGAAGAACGTAAGAAATATCTATCGAGCCTGCCACTGCTTCACACGCCGAGGGTAGACGGCAATTATACTTATATTTGGCAGTATCAGAAATAGCGGTAAGTGGAGTCCTAGTTCGGGAAGAACAAGGTACGCAATTTCCATTTTAATATGTTTGCAGGACCTTAGGTGAGACCAAAACTAGATATCCCCACCGAGAGAAATTGGCGCTCTCTTTGCTAAGCGCCTCTAGGAAACTGAAACCGTATTTTCAGTGCTATCCTCTATGTGTTGTGACGACTTACCCATTGCAAAATATAATGCATAAACCCGAACTCTCACGATGATTGGCCAAATGGGCTGTGGAAATCAGCGGATACGATATTGAGTATCGACCCCGGACACCAATAAGCCTAAAATTTTAGCAGATTTCGTGGCCGACTTTACGCCGGCCCTAATACCCGAGGTCGAAAGAGACTTGTTGGTAAGCACAAGACGTCTTTGAGAATCTGGACCCTTTTTACGAATGGTGCCTCGAATGCAAAGGGGTCAGGACTTGGCATCATACTGAAGCCACCCACAGGCAATATAGTTAGACAATCCATTAGAAATGTGAAATTGACTAACAACGAGGCTGAATATGAGGCCAGGACTGCAGGTCTCAAACTGGCCAAATGCTTGGGGGCGGAGGTGATCAAAGCTAAGTGTGATGCACTCCTTGTGGTGATCCAAGTTAACGGAACGTTCGAAGTCAGAGAAAAACGGATGCAAAGGTACCTATAAGTTGCAGGTAACATTACATTGGTTCAAAGAATGGACTTTGTAGCACGTACTTTGAGATCAAAATAGCAAGGCCGATGCCCTTGCAAACTTAGGCTCGTCAGTCAAAGACGACGAGCTCAACTCGGCGGCAGTCGTACAGCTTATGAGATCGATAGTAGAAGAAGGTCACGCTGAAATAAACTCTGCAATACTAAGTTGGGATTGGAGAAATAAATACGTAGAGTATTTGAAGACCGGAAAACTGCCCTCAGATCCGAAAGAATCGAGGGCCCTATGCACAAAGGCAACCCGATTCAGCTTGTCCGATGACGGAACCTTGTTCAGAAGAATGTTTGATGGCCCGTTAGCAGTATGTCTGGGACCGGGAGATATCGAATATGTTTTGAGGGGAATCTAGGAGGGCACCTGCGGAAATCATTCAAGCATTGAATCATTGGTTCGAAAGGTAATCAAAGCCGGCTATTACTGGATCGACATGGAAAAAGATGTGAAGGAGTTCATACGAAAATGTGACAAATGCAAAAGACATGCTTTGATAATTCACCAACGCAGGGAACTGCTACAGTTGGTCTTTTCACCATGGCCATCATGAAGTGGGGAGTGGACATTGTTGTCCCTCTTCCATGGGCAGCAAATAAGGCTCAATTTATCCTATTTATGGCTGACTATTTTTCTAAGTAGGTTAAAGCACAGGCGTACGAGAAGATCAGGAAGAAAGAAGTGATCGATTTCATTCGGGACCACACCATATGCCGGTTCAGAATGCCATTCGAAATCGTATGTGACAATGGGAAACAATTTATTGGCAGCAAAGTGACCAAGTTTCTTGAAGATCATAAGATCAAAAGAATCTTATTGACACCTTATCATCCTAGTGGGAATGGATAGGCCGAATTGACCAACAAAACCATTCTCGAGAACATTAAAAAGAGGTTGACCGACGCTAAAGGAAAATGGAAGGAGATTCTATCGAAGTCCTTTGGACATATGTACAACCTCGAAGTCCAGCACCGCGGCCACTCCATTCTTATTAGTTTACAGCACCATAGCTCTAATACCGGTCGAAGTCGGGGAGACAAGTATCAGATTCCGATATGAAACAGAGGAATCAAATGATGAGGCCATGAATACGAGCCTAGAGCTATTGGATGAAAGGCGTGAAGCCTCCCTTATCCAATTGGCTGCCTAAAAGCAACATATCGAGAGATATTATAATAGAAGAGCCAACCTTCCATACTTAGATATCGGGGACTTAGTATTAAGGAAGGTCACATTGAACACCCGAAACCCGAACGATGGAAAGTTGGGGCCAAACTGGGAAGGGTCGTGTCATATCATCGAAATCACCAGCAAAGGATCCTACAAGCTCGGAACGATGAACGTTGAGCAATTACCGAGCAATTGAAATGTAACTCGCGTAAAGAGATATTACTTCTAAGGTACGACCCCATTCATTTTCTTTCATTATTATTTCGGACTAACACTTGCAGGCGATCGACAAGAAGCAGCACGAAGTTTTTAGTTCTGAAAGCACGCGTTGCACTCTTTTCCCTTGAACTGGTTTTATCCCAAATGGGTTTTCTAGCAAGGTTTTTAACGAGGCAAAAGTGGATCGTGCTAACTTAGAATCAAAGACCAATCACGAATCGGTGTCAAAAATCGCATTAACAGTATCCGAGGCTCCTCTACAGTAAACCTCGAACACCGGGGGGGGGGGGGGGGGGGCATTACCCTTGGATATTGACTTTAGCAAGGAAAGAAACTTCGTAGCTGATGGGTATCGATCTATAGGATTTATTGAGGGCCAAACGGTCGAACGAACCGTTCCCGCATAGGTTGCTCGAACCCTGACACAAAGTGTGTATACATATGTTACTATTATGCACATGAATAAAGAGAAGTCTCTTCCTTGCAATCATCTTATATATTAAAAAAAAAAAATTCTTCTTTACATTCCTCAAAGAATTTCCTACTTCTGATCCCCTAAAGGAAACGAGCCCAAGGGCTGCTTATAACCGGAGTTCGAATGATCACTCTCTCATTCGGGAACTACTGTCCGAAAACAAACTCGGACGACCCAAACCACTAGACCTCGGGGGCATAAGAACTATTAGGCAACCTTCGAATATTAGAGGCCATGACCGCCTCCGTTCGGGGACTATTATCTTGGGCAACCCCGAGTAACTCGGTAAAACAAGTCTACTTGGCAACTCCCGAACTAAAAGTCTATGGCCATATTAACACGACTCGGAGACATCCGAGAACCGTAACAAAACTAGGCCTTCAAAAAAGAAAATTCTTCATAACCGGTTCTAAAGGATTCCCTCGGCAACTATAATCCGAATTACTTACTTTGGGAGAAAGTTTCCGGTAACACCGAACCCCCAAGATGCCTTAAAGCAAAATAATGTAAAGGCGAGGTTTGTTTGAACCTTTGAACATAACCCAAGTTATTTCATACTAAGGCATTTCGATTTTTGCATAAATAATAAAGCAAACGAAAAATTTGAAAGTTAAAAGGGAAACAAAGCCTTATATATATTCAAAAATCTTTTTACAAAGGCCAAATGGCCCTGATACAGAAATTTAAAATGGCCAAAATGGCCTAAAAAAACAAAAGACCAAAAAAAATAATCCTAAAGGGCCTAATCTTCACTAGGGGCCACTTCATCACCTTTAGGGTCTTCACCACCTTCGGGCTCATCTGAGTCTTCAAACCCCTCGGAATCCTCCTCCTTGGAATAAGCCAGCTTCCTGGCCTTGGCCTCAGACATCTTGGCATCCTCGATCTCAGCCAGCGGGTTGAAGCTCTGAGCTTGAACACCTTCGAGGGCCTCCCTTCGGGTCCCTTCGGGACTACTACTTCATGTGCTCGACCAAGTGCTTCACTTGATCATGAGTTTCTTATGCTGGGCTACCTTCTCATCAGCTTCGGCCTTGACCACAACAATCTCTGACCTTGCCGCCTCAAGTTACTTTGCCAGAGTTTCTTGGCTAGAAACCGCCGAGCTCAGCTAAGACCGGATCTCCTTCATTGTTTTGGCCTAGGTCGAGGTCTTTTCCTCTGTAGCTCGGAGCTGGACCTTGATCGATACCAGTTGTGCTTGGACAACCTCCTTTTCCGAGGCTAGGAGGTTCTTGTTTTTCTTCCACTCCTCGGCCTCAGCTTTTATCGTGTCCACCTGCCCCTAGAGCTACCCGATTTTTTCAAGCCTCTTTTGGACCTACATGTTCGGATCGTTAGCCACTGTGTCCAAATCGTCGTCACTGTCTTCAAGTACTCGATTTACCTACTCAACCCATTCGGCATGCTCCTTCCGAGTTGCTTTTAACTCGGCCTGAAGTTTCTCACTAAGAAGCTTGTAGGTGTCCCTCTTTTCAATAAGCTCCCGAACCTCGGCCTCGTTTTGGGTTAATTCCTCCCGATAATAGAGGAAAGTTTCTTGATGTATTACCAAGGCCTTCTAGCATAAAGAAAAGTTTTACAATTATCTGCAACTTAAGATCTAAAGTACATAATAAAGAGGCACTTGAAGTTACTCGATTCAACGCCTGTTGACCTTCAATGAATAGGCAGGACGCCTCTACCTCGTCCATCTTGGCCTGGTCCTCTTTGGTCACCAAGCACCAAAGATAGCTACTAACCCCCACGGGGGCAGAGAAGACTCGGGCATCCTCTAGATAGGGATAACTATTGACCGCTTTCGGTCAGGATCAACACTCAGAGCCTGGAACCGATCCACTAATCTTGGACATGAAGAAGACCCACTGGCCCCCGAAGATGGTGCCTTCTTTCGCACCGGTAAGTCACCAAACCCGGTGACGTCCTCCGAGGCGGTAGATTCTAAGCCATCCAAGAAGTTATTATGATCTGCCGCCCCCTGAGGCCCCTCGTGTGAACGACCTTCTAGCATACCGGCCTCGGTTATCATGGAATTGGAGAACAGAGGAGACCCGGTAAGGTCAATTGCCCCAAGCGCATCTTTCGGGATATTTTCCCTTGCTCGAGAAGTATCAGCCCCGCTCTCCCTCTCGACCCCCCTATCTTGGGGCAAAGCACCCTCACCCCTTTCTGGTTCAGAGATCCCGGCCACTACCCTCTTGGAAGCCTCCCTGGCTTGACACAATGCAGTATGGATTCACACTCGAGCCACCAACTCAACATTTTCTTCTTCTTTGGACTCATCCCTCAGCCGGCAGATTAAGTCTGATGGAAGGGCGCCTGTGCTTTCTTAGGTTTGCGCTCCTACCTCCTTTTCGGTTTCTGCTTCTCCGTGTTCGGGGAACTCGGAACCCCTTTCCTTTTCTTCTCCTTGTCCTGCTTCGGAGTCGGTGGTTGGGGGAGGACATCTTCATCACTAGATGGGGGCCTCATTGCAACATCTTTCCCAAGGCCTACGAAGAAAAACAAATATGAGTAAGCTCGTAAAGAAAACCGAATGATGTTTGTTCAAGGAAAGAATCTCACCGTGAGAACGGGCCTCCCGCCGGCCCTTCGAGAGTTCGCGCCACGCGCCCTTGGAGTAGGGCTTCTGTGATACAATTCCCTCGATCCACTCCTTGATTCGGGGAACTTCATCCGGCATCCGAGCAACAATTGCACCACGAAACATTGGTAACAAGGGGGAAAAGGGAAACAGTAAACAAAATCTTAAAAAGCAAGGTTATACTTACGTTTTCATGTTCCATTTCTCGGGAAATGGCATGTCTTTGGCTGGGATTAAGTCTGAGGTCTTCACTCGAACGAATCGGCCCAACCAGCCTTGGTCTCGATCCTCGTCTATGCTCGAGAATGGGGCCTTCATGGCTCGATGGGTGAGTTTTAAAAACCCCCCTCGATAAAGTCGGGGACTTCACAGACGCATGAGATGATCGATGGTGAAGGGGCACTTATCGATCTTGCTTACAAAAAAGCAGAGGAGAATCACTATCCTCTAGAAGGATGGATGCATCTGACCGAAGGTCACCTCGTACCTCTTATAGAAGGCGATGATGACCGGGTCCAGAGGGCCCAACGTAAAGGGATAAGTGTAAACACTTAGAAAACCCTCCACATGTGTAGTGAATGACTCCTCGGGCGTAGGAACCACCATGTGCTTACCGGCCCAATTACAGTCTTCCTTGAATTTGGAGAGAAGATAGTCAGTGATGGAGCATATATACCTCGAGACCGGCTCGCATCGACCCGATACGAAAGAGGTATTCTCAACTTTAAAGTCAGCACCAGTTGGTCACCCCGCAAGAACGAATGAGTCAATATGTGCCCCTATGTCTTTTCCTCGGCGGCAGTAGACAGAGCATTTTCTTCTTCAGCCGGTCGCGAGGCAAAGGGAGTTTCTTTTTGCAAAACTGCCCTAGAAGTTTTTTCCATTTTTCTATTGAATAGAGATGAAGAAGAAAAAGTTAAAAGGTCACACTTAATGTTTTGGAATGGAGATAAATGATATTCTTGCAAAAGCCTCAAGAAATCTGGTACGAGTATTAGAGAAAGCGAAGGTTATTTTTTAAGAACAAGAGTAGAAGAGGTTTGAACGTTAAGTTTGAATGAATGAAAGTTTGAGTATTTATAACTTGCAAATGACGGTTCAAAACCCATAATGGCCAGTAACTAACGAACATTTAATGCCATTAAAGATGTGACTGATGAGACATTTCATCAGTTTTGTCATTTCTGGCGCGAAGAATCAAGACGAAGATCAAGGGCTCATGTCGTTTCTTGTCGTTTAATCTCCGAAAAATGAGGGGACTATCTGTATATGGTTGAAACTGCGCTCGCCTAATGCACGAAAAATCGAGACTAAAATAGGATGGGTTGGAGATCTGTCATGACCCAATTCCATTATAGGTTGTGATGACGCCCAGCGCCGCCGCTAGGCAAGCCAACAGTGATTAACCACTTGATTCCCCTTTTTGATAAATTTTTAAGTAATTAAACTTTCCTTCATTTAAAGGATTAAGAAACAACAAGCTTAAAATAAATAAAACAAAAGCAGCTGAGTGCAATCATAACCAAAGAAAATATAGAAAAACCACAAGTCTACTAGTGTGTGTGCAAAGACATGGTGTCACAAGTGTATGAGCACTAATAGATTATACAATACTCTAGCTACAGTCTAAAATCAAAATAGACAGAAATGTAAGTAATGAGAGACTCTAGGATGCTGCGGAACGGCTCAAGAAATGCAGCTCACCACTAGGCCTCCAGGTAACGAGGGTGCACGCCGGTGTGATTGCCAGATGCACCTGCCTCAGATCCTGCTCGGTTAGTGCAGAAGTATCAAGTGTAACCTCGAAGAAGTAGTGACAAGGGTCGACTTCTACACTTACTACGGGCTAACAATTTAAATACAGAATTCTAAAATCTCAGGGGTTATATAAATAACAACAATAACTCACTAACGAACATGGACAGTTAAATTATTTCACAAATGAATAAACTCCAAATAAATTTCTGTCATTTATACTTGTAACCTCACAACCACAATTTAATATCAAACATGATTAAGCTCCGAGTATTATTAGGCACGAATTATACGGAGGTCGTACGGCCCGATCCAGAATAACGTGTACACTGGTGAGGGACGTGCGGCACGATCCACAGATGCATCTATTCCACTGCCGAGGCGTTTGGCCCGATCCACAAGAAGGGAGGATACTTTATAAGCATTTAACTTTCATGTTATAATAAGGCCAATACACGATGCAATAAAATTTCCATTTACGGTCAAGTAATTCACTCAAAACTTAAGCAAGTAAAATTCGGTCTTCTACAATTCTTCCAACAAGTTTAATATAACATAGGTATTTAAATTAATAATTAGGTGCAATTATTACAAGTAATTCATGATTTGGGTCCTAAACTACCCGGACATAAGCATAAATAGTAGCTATGCACGGAATCTCATCACCTCGTGCGTACGTAGCCCCCACAATTAGGCACAATAATTAATTTAAATCACCTATGGGATAAATTCTGTTACACCCCCATGTTTTCGTACGTGAAAGTACGCCATATGTAAATTGATGAAAGCTCGGAAATGAGATATTACATCCCGCAGTTTCATACATTAAAGTTTCGTCGTAGGGTTAATCAACGTAAGCTCGGGAATGAGATTATTTTGAGGTTATAAGTATTACGCTTTTTTAAACAAGTGATAAGTTAATTCGTGAAGGTGAGAGGGTAAGCAAATACAAGAAAATGAGTTTCATCGAAGTTTGGCAATTTGGGGATAAAATACGGTCCAACCTATAATACCAGTATTCATGGACTAGTGTCATACAAGGTACCACATGACCATGATAGTAAGGTGTATAAAGTGTGTTGAAAGTGAGTAGTATTTTAAGTACTTTGAGATAATTCATAATTATGTGGATAATTGGGTAATTATTGGTTAATGGGGGATTAACCAATAAAGTAAGGAACGAAGTGGTTAATTATGGGATAAGAATTAACTCCCTAATGTGGAAGCCAACAAATCCAAAGAGTTTGACTCTTAAGTTCACATATAGGCGGCCTAATTAGAGGCCTTTAGGAAAGGATTAGTCATCCTAGTGAGGCCCACACCTAAAGGGTTAAAGATAACTTTTCATATTCACCAAATCAATTCCTCTCATCTACTAAATGAAGAAGGAAAGCTTCAGCAAAGGTTATGGTTTTAAATAGCAATGTAGTTGCTTCAAACATTTCATACGAAGACCAATTAATAATAGCAACGGGGTTTTGCGATTCTAAGAGAGTAAGGTGCAATCTTTCACAAGAATATCATACGGATTTTCCCCTACTTCAATCTGCCGTTACGTGATTTGTCGCAATTGCCGTATGTTAGAAGGATTGTTAAGGGAATCGACTCGGGTATGTTAAGGCTATCTCTTCTTTCTTTTTGGCATGATCCATACGATACAAACGAAACGAGCAAATGCACAACTTTCATAAATGACTCTATTCATAGAAATACTAGAGATGCTTATGTTCTTGACTCCCCATGTGTCCTATTATTCTATCATCTGTTCATGGGTCTCAGAAAATACGTAAGTTGATAATGTTTATTTCATGATATTAACCAAAGGCACAATGGTCTTATGACGTTCCAAAAGATTTTATTGACGTATTTCTCATGCATTGCATTCATTTATACATGCACATTGACCCATAACCAGATGACGTTATATTCGCGTATATATATATATATATATATATATATATATATGGGAAAAGGTTACTGAGTTATATACGTATACGTTTACGATTTTGCCCACAGTGGCTGAGATGATATGATGGGATGCCCTCAGAGGCTTGATGATGTTATGAACACATGTACCTATGCATGACATGACATTCATACACATATATAGAAGTATTTCATGATTTACAGAGTTATCCAAACTTACAGGTTGAGTCATTTACTCTATATTTCTTCCATGTCTTTTATGTACTTATTTACGTGCCTTACATACTCGGTACATTATTCATACTGACGTTTTTTTTGCTTGGGACACTGCTTTTCATGCCCGCAGGTCCCGATAGACAGGTCGTGAGTCTTCCAAGTAGGCTATCAGCTCAGAGGAAGATGTTGGTGCACTCCATTTGCTCCGGAGATGCTTGTTTGGCCAGTATGATTTAGACGCGTATTGTTTGGTATGGCGGGGCCCTGTCCCGACCTTTACGTAAAGTTTGTACTCTTAGAGGCTTGTAGACAGATGTCATGTATATGAATGCTTGTATGGCCTTGCCGGCCTATATTTTTAGTTTACAAATGATCATGTTGGCCTCATAGGGTCATATGTTACATGTGTAAGTTTTTATATCAGGTTGGGTCGTCCTATATTGAGTATTCCCCTATGTTTATTCTGGTTAGCCTATGATGGCCCGTTTGTCCTATTTTCCAATGAGAGTACGATAAGAAAAATATATATGTTGGTACTCGATTTATTAAGGTACTGGGTGCCCGTTGCGGCCCATAGGTTTGGGTCGTGACAAAAGTGGTATCAGAGCAGTTCTGTCCTAGGGAGTCTGCAAGCCGTGTCTAGTAGAGTCTTGTTTATGGATGTGTTGTGCACCACAGTTATAAGCAGGAGGTTACAGGACATTTAAGACTGTCACTCTTTCTTTTTACTCTGGATCGTGTGGTAGAGCTTAGTTGTAAGAACTCAATCTCCTAAACTCTATCTTATTCGTAATAAAACGATGCCTACATTTAGAAAGACGGTCGGTAAGAGATATAGCTGTGGAAGTGTTGAGTCAGAGGAACTCGATTTTGCATCATGGTTATGATGAGTAAATGTGAGGTCTTCAGCAGACCATGCGTGTACTAAAAGGTATAAGGTTCTAGATAAGGAGTTTTAAGGCAAGAATACTTATCCACTCTTATGGTAAAAAGGAATAACAGAATCGGAAGGTAGACACAAGTTTCAACAAGTAAAAGAAGCAAGGTGAAGAAGGGTACGAGGTACCCAGTTAATAAAGATTATCATTATTTACCATTCAGGAAGGGAGATATAAGCATTTTAAGTTACCTTTTAACAGTGACAGATGTATGTACAATCGGCCACACCGATCTCAGTTATGCCTTATGGGAGCTAACAAATATAGTTTGAGAGAACGACGGGTTATCAGGATCCGGTTGGGGTTAGAGTAACCCAAAATAGTGGATGGATTGGTAGAGTTAGTTGACATTTCCGAAGGATAGTACAAACGTGGTAATGGATCTCCTTGTGAGACACCTAGATGGTGCACTCTAAAATAGTACAGCTAGATATGAGTGCTACAAAGATAGGTACTGGAATCCTGGAAGGGATAAATATTATCTTAGCATGGCTCTCGTCCCTAGTAGAGAGATAATGCTAGGAAACCCGAAGAGCCAGTGGATGGAGCAAAGGGGAGCTAAAAGCAAAAGAATATCTTGTTGAAGTTTTCAGAATAAAGTGATAGACAGAAATGTTAGTAGGAAATAAGAAGGGAGCTAATGAAACATTAAAGGTAAGATGTGATACATTTATGACAAAGGTAGATCAAAAAGATGATAGTATTACAGAGTCTGTGGTCAAGTGAAGGAAAAGACGAGAGGTGACAGGCCTTGAGACACCAAAAGAGTATAGGCCATAAAGTCATATCCTCACTTCGAGAAATAAGTTCGTGACTCCAACGCAACTGGCGAAAGGAAAAGTTAGACCCCAGAATAATAGAAATCAGTATGGGCTGGTGATCAAGATAAACTAAATGTGAATTAGGGACTGAGTGATTGGATAATAGTCGGCATCATGAGAGTTTTCAGATTTTGTTCCGGCGACAATAGAATGGACAACAGAAGAAGATTCATGAGAAATTCAGAGAATGGTCAATCAGGAAGACGCTTCCCTAAAGCAATTAGTGTGAGAAAAGTTAAGCTTAAGGAACTATGTGTGCCAGTTACACTAAGTGCCACCCGCGTGAGTAGGGAATTATGGTATCCTTGGTACAGAAGGATTACCGCAAGGCGAGTAAGGGTCATCGATAATCTGAGAAGATGCCAATGATGAAGAGGTAAAGCATCTATAGGTAGATCGTCGTAGCGCTAAATATTAGTACTTCCCTAAAGTGGGGATTATGGAGTGATGTGGCATTAAGTCAGAATTAAGTGGTTCTACTAATTATAGAATGGTAAATGAAGAATGAGATAAAATGAAAAAGGGATGAGATTGCACTTATTCAAAGCCTACAGATATGCTACAATACCGGAACATTATGCAAACACGACATCAAGGAGAGAAAGTAAGGGTTCCTGCTCGAGATGTTATATATTAGTAAGGAGCCTGTGCGAGAGGTAAGTTAAGAAAAAGGAAATAACCCAAGAAAGATTACGCGGAATATTGATACGGAAATGGGCCAACAAGTAGTTAGTAGTTGGTTCAGGAAGAGCCTAGAAATGGCTAGACAAGAGGATACAGACTAATCAACAGATCGTGCAAGATAAACATAGGGAACCCCAATATTGGGAATTTAGCCTCGCAGTTATGACATCGTAATCCTTGAGAAATATTCGGATACGAGTTGGGGTAGATAAAGATAATGTATGAGTGTTACGGAAATAAAGAAGATTACCACTGGGAAGTCAGTCGAAATATTTGTTAAGAAGTAACCCTACAAGCACAAAGGCGTGGAAATAAGTAACTACGGGTAATTATAGGTGAGGAAGAACATCAAAAATTCTGTAAGGCATACGATGTGATAAGCCTGCAACCTTACAAAAGTCAGAGGATCCCCCCTCCCCAAGTACTACAATGAAAGACTAGCTGAGGAAATAAGGAAGAAGGCTTCAACCAAAGCACATTGACCTAAAGAGGAAATGGTTGTGTAACGACAGTCTCACCACAAAATTGTATGCACTCCAAAAGAAAGTGGCACCTACCATGGGTAATGAGCGGGGAGTAAGACCAAGAGTAATATTCGAGACCATATGAGTTGCACAAAAATTTCGGCATGCGTGAGAACTCAAATAAGCTAAGTATGCACGCAACAAGGGGCAAAAAGACTAGGAAAAACAATTGCTTATGTTTGAAGAAAGTTGAAATGGAACGAAGGGAATTATTCGAATAATGATCAGCCGTAGAAGACTCCGGTATAAGTTAAAAGAAGGAATTGGGTCCAGGTCATAGACAAAGGATTCAATCATTAGATGATTGTATCATGGTTTTCCATAGCGTCCATGAAAGGCTAAAGTAATAACTAAATGCCATGAGCCACAAATCGGAAGATGCTTAAGCCTACATAAAGGCTAATCAGGTGGAAGAGGAAACTAAAGAGTCACATCAACTAAGTAAATCGAAAATCTGATTATTGGACCCAAAAAATTATAGAAATCGTGATTGAGAACATTGCACTATCACTCTTAATATCAGAGGTACAAGAGAGATAGTACAACAGCCACATTCTATTACGGCACTACGTTAAATCCAGTTAGAAGTGTCTCAACCTCATAAGAAGATAGTATGAAGCTCTCACGAGATTGTGTAAAGAGAAGCATGCATTATAATAGAAGTTCAAGACGTGGATGTGAATTATACCTATGTGGAGGGGAGGTCATGAAAGAGATAGAAGATGTGATGTGGGACTTTAAGGTAAGTAAGGTAAAGGTAAACAATGTACGAGATACTCAAAAGCAGAAGGTTGAGAATAGTCCATACTTCGGATAGAAGGCTAGAAGCGCGGGGATTCAATATCCAGGAATGATAGCAGCATCGTCAGTGGCATATCTTCCAGCCTATGGTTTCTAGGTAACGAGAGATCTAGTCAAGAGAGTAAAGAAGAGTTAGAGACGATGTGATATCTCTCTTGATGTTCTAGAATAACATAACGGAATCTACAAGCAAGTTGAAGGAAGGTTGTGAATAGTATAAATAGATACGTAGAGGTCGCAAGCTAAAGTATAGTAAAGCGACGAGGTTTTATGAAAGAAGTAAGGATGAGAAATGGCGAGTAAGAAGGTGACGAGAATGGATAAGTTCTCGAGATTAAGCCATGAAAACAAGAGAGCTAATGGTTTCTCTAAGTTATAGAAAGTTTAGTATAGCTTGAATGAACTCAAAGGAATCTAAGACTAATAGCATCTAGAGTGGAATGAGGGTGTGATTTTGATAGATAAATGATGATGTTTGGGCCTTCGATGGAGTAATGACTTGAAGAGGATTTCATTAATTATACAGGATTAAAATACCCATGTAAGGTGAGTCATATAGGGATGCTATAAAATACAGTTATGGAAGTATAGTATAGCCCCTGGGCGGATCAATCTAATTACTCCATATGTCCCTGATGAGACATGAGCCCTAGCGGTAGTGTTACATAAGAGATCAAGTTATCAGTGGTAGATGATACAACAACATTGAGGTGAATCAACAATGGATGGACAAAAGTCACAATGTATGATATGAGATTAGGCCATCATTCTTAAGATGAACAGTAATGAAGAAGCATTAAAGGACTTTGGTTTATACATATAGGATGAGCAACGAGAGTAACTTGGAGTTTGGTAGCAGACCTCAGTAACGATAAATCGAAGTAAGAGTTATGGCATAGTAAGACCTGCCTTGATGCAGTAAAGTCATACGGATGGATAAACGGATATATGAAATAAGGTATAGTAATATTAAAGTACCGAGCAAAGAACTTCAGTATACCCATAGATGCCCATAGGGATATCTTATCAAGCTCTATATATGTATACAATGTGAAGCCTAGAGTTTGGCTAAAAGCTGGGGGAAAAGGAGAGAAGAGTCGCGTAGGTGCACTTACAAGGTTAGAGTCGTACAGGCTGCGTGATAGAAGGTAGCAACAGTTACGAGATTGGAAGGATTCCAACCATAAGTCATGGTGTGAGAAAGAGGCCTAAAGGGGGAAATGCCCAGGCCTTTGGAACTATTTACAGAATAGTTGCTTTAATTGCAAGAACAGTTTTAAAGTATTCGCAAGAGCTAGGGGTTATTAGAATGATAAGTGCATCAGTCAACATTCGAGGACGAATGTTCCTAGGGGTGGAAAGATGTTACACCCCGGGCCTGCTTGGTCAAAACTCGAAGTTCGGACCAAAACCCGATTACCCATTCACCCCCGAGCCTGGATATGCAATTGGTTTTGGAATCCAACCTCAATTTGAGGTCTAATTCCCCAAATTTCGAAATCCTAATTTCTACCCAAGAACACCTAATTTCCCATGAAAAAACCCTAGATTTTGAAGTGAAATCATGTAAAAAGATGAATTAGATTGAAGAAGATGAGTTAGAAATCACTTACCTATGATTTGGAGAAGATTGAGTCTTTGAAAAATCGCCTAGGGATGTTTAGGGTTTGAGAGAATTGAAAAAATGGTGAAAATCCCATCTGAAATCTCACTTAACAGGCTGCGGTTATCGCAATTGCAATCAGGGGTTCGCAATTGCGAACCCTATAAATTTGTGCTGCGTTCGCATTTGCGACAACTGTGACCTTCGCATTTCCAGCCAAACTGTCGCATTTGCGAGGATGGCCTGCCCAGGCCTAGTTCGCATTTGCGACATTATTATCGCATTTCCCATGCCTGCTCACTTCGCAATTGAGAAGCGTGATCTCGCAATTGCGAGATCAGAGGCCTGTGCAAAACACTAGATGCATCAGCTGAGTTTTCCTAAGTTCTAATCACTCCGTGGCCTAACCAAAACTCACCCAAGCCCTCGGGCTCCAAACCAAACATGCACGCAAGACTAAAAACTTCATACGGACTTGCTCGTGCGATCAAATCATCAAAATAACATCAACACCTACGAATTTAACCTCAAATTCATGAAATTCTTAAAAACATTGAAATTTTCCATTTTCTCAACTAAGGGTCCGATTTATACCCAATCAACTCCGGTTCTTACCAAATTTCGCAGATTCGACTTAATTATTAATTTAAACCTGTATCGAGCTCCGGAACCACAATACGGGCCCGATACCATCAAGATCACACACCATTTCATTTCCAAAAATCCTTATATTTTCTAGCAACCAATTTTCTTTAAAAAATCTTTTCTCGGGCTAGGGACCTCGAAATCCGATTCCGGGCATACGCCCAAGTCCCATATTTTACTACGGAGCCTACGGGACTGTCAAATCACGGGTTCGGGTCCGTTTACCAAAAGTGTTGACCGAAGTCAATTTTAATCAATTTTAAAGGCCAAATTCAATATTTTTTAAAATGTCACATAAAAGCTTTCTGAAAACGCGCCCGGACTGCGCACGCATATCGAGGTGAGACAAAAGGAAGTTTTTAACGCCTAGGAACACAGATTTGACTTCTAAAACAAGAGATGACCTTTTGGATCATCACACGTAGTTGCTTCAAACATTCGATACGAATAACAATTAATAATAGCAACGGGGTTTTGCGATTCTAAGGGAGTATGGTACAATCTTTCTCAAGAATATCATATGGATTTTCCCCTACATCGATACGCCGTTACCTGATTTGTCGCAATTGCCGTATGTTAGAAGGATTTTTAAGAGAATCAACTCAGGTATGTTAAGGCTATCCCTTCTTTCCTTTTTGGCATGATCCATACGATACAAATGAAACGAGCAAATGCACAACAGGCTGCCTCAACAAAAAAGTACCTCAGTCGGTGAAAAGATGGGGGTATCGGCTTCGCATATCGGAATCGGACTCCCAGGTAGCTACCTTAACAGACTGACCTCTCCACTGAACACGAACCGACATATAACTCTTTGATATCAACTGATGAACCTGCCAGTCTTAAATAGCTACCAGCTCCTCCTCATAGGTCAAGTCCTTGTCCAACTGGACAGCACTGAAATCTAACACGTGGGATGGATCGCCGTGATACTTCCAAAGCATGGACACATGAAATACTGGATGCACTGCTGATAAACGCGGTGGCAATGCAAGTCTATAAGCCACCTCTACCACTCGATCAAGTATCTCAAAAGGCCCAATGAACCTAGGGCTTAGCTTGCCCCTTTTTCCAAATCTCATCACGCCCTTCATGGGCGACACCCGAAGCAACACTCGCTCTCCGACCACGAATGCCACATCACGAACCTTACGGTCACCATAACTCTTTCGCCTTGTCTGAGCTGTACGGAGCCTATCCTGAATGATATTAACCTTGTCCAAGGCATCCTGTACCAAATCTGTACCCAACAATCGAGCCTCCCCCGGCTCAAACCACCCAACTGGCGATCGACACCGTCTACCACATAATACCTCATAAGGAGCCATCTGGATGCTCGACTGATAGTTGTTGTTGTACGCGAACTCCACTAATGGCAAGAACTGACCCCAAGAACCTCCAAAATCAATGACACATGCTCGGAACATATCCTCCAAAATCTGAATAGAACTCTCGGACTGTCCGTCCGTCTGAGGATGAAATGTTATGCTCTACTCGACCCGCGTACCCAACTTACGTTGAACTGCTCTCCAGAAATACGAGGTAAACTGCGTACCTCGGTGAGAAATAATAGACATGGGCACACCATGAAGACGAACAATCTCCCGGATATAGATCTCAACTAACCTCTCTGAAGAATATGAGACTACCACAGGAATGAAATGCGCTGACTTGGTCAGCCTATCAACAACAACCCATACCGCATCGAACTTCCTCTGAGTCTGTGAGAGTCCAACAACGAAGTCCATAGTGATACGCTCCTACTTCCACTCGGGAATCTCAATCTTCTGAAGCACACTACCAGGTCTCTGATGCTCGTATTTACCTGCTGACAATTTAAACACTGAGCTACATATTCAACAATATCCTTCTTCATCCTTCTCCACCAATAATGCTGCCGCATATCCTTATACATCTTAGCGGCGCCTGGATGAATAGAATACTGGGAACTATGGGCCTCCTCTAGAATCAACTCACGAAGTCCATCCACATTAGGCATACAAACTCGACCCTGCATCCTCATAACTCCATCATCTCCAACTGTAACCTGCTTGGCGCCACCGTGCTGCACTGTGTCCCTAAGGACAAGAAAATGAGGATCATCATACTGTCGATCCCTAATACGATCAAATAATGGAGACCGAGCGACTATGCAAGCTAAAACACGACTGGTCTCAAAAACATCCAACCTCACGAACTGATTTGCTAAAGCCTGAACATCCAAAGCAAGCGGTCTCTCACCAACCGGAATATATGCAAGGCTGCCCATACTAGCTGACTTCCTACTCAAAGCATCGGCCACTACATTGGCCTTCCTCGGATGATACAAGATGGTGATATCATAGTCTTTCAATAGCTCCAACCACATTCTTTACCTCAAATTTAGCTCCTTCTGCTTGAATAAATACTTCAAACTCTTATGATCCGTGCACACCTCATATGACATGCCATATAAATAGTGCCTCCAAATCTTTAGCGCGTGAACAATGGTTGCTAGCTCCAAGTCATGAACTGGATAATTCTTCTCGTAGATCTTCAACTGCCGCAAAGCATATGCAATGACCTTGACATTCTGCATCAACATCGCACCAAGTCTAATACGAGATGCATCACAATATACTGTAAAGGGCCCTGAACATGTTGGGCAAAACCAACATTGGCGTCGTAGTCAAAGCCGTCTTGAGCTTCTGAAAGCTTACCTCACACTCGTCCGACCACCTAAACTGGGCACCCTTCTGGGTCAACCTGGTGTCGCGCCCCTTTTTTTCCTCCTCGCCGAGAGAGGTCCGGGTTTCGACATTCACGGGGTGTAATGACTCATTTCCTTTTGGGAATTGGTATTTGAAGAGTCGCCACCTAACAGATTATGGTGCGTTAGGGCACCTAGAGTGATTAACTCTTGGATTGGTTTGCGTTACCAGAGATTAGGGTAAGGGCTCGAAGTAACCTCGAGGGGAAGGTGTTAGGAACCCCTCTTGATCCACAACTGTGGGTCCCGACCGAACTTATATTCACAAATTAGTCCATTACAAATAAATAGTTGGATCAAATAAGTTGCAAGTAAAGCACGTTAGATAACTCGAGTAGTAAGATAAATATTCGGACAGATTGTAAAACAAAGGTTTAAATAAAAAGGAATTTTGGTGAAGGAAGGGTCCTAGGTTGGTTAGCCTATAGGATCACCCCACTCAATGTCCGGTAAACACTCCTCGATGAGGGCCTACACGTGACATTAGCGCGTAGTCTTCATATCCCATATCTACCCTTCCCATCCCCCTTATTGGTCATGCAAAGCGAGTGTTTGGTCAGCAATCTCGATTGCGTGCTGCTACCCATCCCTTCTTAATGGTCCTGGAGGGAGTTAGGACCTCTACCTATAGGTAGTTCTAGACGTACCCCTAAGGTTTTAAAAGGTGAAAATTCTAAGGCGACAAATAAAACACTTAGGACTTTCAACACATAAAAGGGCAATTAGAGGCTCAAAGTTTCCTTCTCAAACAAGCACATAAACAGCACAACTCAAGCACAATTAAGGGCTTTTATTGGACAGTATATTAAGGCGGGATATCTAGGTGAATATGCAGAAGACAAGCAACTTATTTTTTATAAACTCAGGAGTAGTGACCCTAGCAGTTGCCTACTGATTTTTAAAAGCCTATTAGGATCAAAAAACATTAAGCAATAGAAACAGTTTCTAGTAAAATGGTGTTTAGTTATACATACTAGTACTATTTCATGGTACTAACGTCCCTTTTGCCGGGGGCGCTACATTTTTCTAAATGAATGTAGGTGGCTCCATAGCGGATAGTACCGATCGTGTGTAGCGGAGCATTCTCCTTCTCAAAGATCTTGGTGAGCCCCTTTCTCCTTCAAGGGGCTATATTGCACACCTCTTGCCTTTTTGGACTTTCACTTTTGAGGTATAGCCGGGGCCTTGTTGCCGGCATTGTCACATTTATCTTTTGTATCCTTAGAGGCCCCGTAGACATATATGTGGGTCAAATGTGGGTGTCGGATGGGTGTGCGAGCCATGTTGTAATTCTAAACTTATGTTGCCTATGAATTGTAACTTTATGGGAACTTTGGAAACTAACTTATCTACAGTTTAATGTTGTGATCTAAAATGAACTAAAAAGGTCGAATATACTATCTTCCCTTGTTGAATAAATGAAAGCATGGTTCCCTTACTCATATGGTGTTGGGTAGGTAGTGTTTGGTAAGGCTTGCTCAGTTAGGGTCACTCGATTGAGCGCCGGTCGCGCCTCCCGAGGTTGGGGCGTGACAATATAATAATGTAAACATCTACTGCATGTTTCACAACAAAACCACAAAAAGAAGCAAACTAGAAACAGGATGAACTGAAACAATAAGAGAATCATATTGTTGTGGAACTTTGAATTGAAACTAGAACATACTAGTAAAGAAGACAGTAAGCAGAGTGAAAGAACAAGAGAACACAATGGTTAGCCTTGGCTTGCAGCCGGCTAACTTAGAGTAGTAGCAAGTAGCAAAAAAGATAGCAGAAAGTTTTAGGTGTGAAAGATAGTTTTTGAACCAAGAGTTCGTGTTGTGTTAATGAAAGACTAGGGTATTTATAGTTATAAAGCAGATAGTAAATAAGGTAAAAATCAAAGTCCATTAGTAATTAAGGAACTCAAAATCAATCAGTCAGGAAATCAAGGTAAGTACCCCCTTTAATTGAGGAATTAACCTCAAACGGTAATACACATATAACAAATAAGGAAGAAAATCGTATAAGGCTGAACATGCCAATTAATGAAATATTTTATGCATAGTACAAGTACACAATATGTAATAGTGACCAGGTTCAGCACACTTCAATCAAGGAAAGACTTGAGCAATCAATTAATAGAATAATTGTGAGCGCGTGATTTTTGTCATGCTTAAATTACTCCTATAAATTCCTTAGAATTAGGATTTTTCTTTATTATTTTAATTAATTGCATGATTTTGTGTCTTGGTTTGCATTTTTATGTGCATTTTTAGTTGCCATAATTCATAGAAAAGGTACAAAAATAGTGCATTTGCATTTAGAATTCGATTTATATTTTTAGTTTTACTAGTTAATTAATATTTAAATAAGAGAAAAATAACAAAAAATAAATCTTTTACATTTTGTTCCTTTAGTTTCACTTTTTGCTTAATTTTTCTTTTAAAATTAGGATCTAATTTGTTTGAGGAAATTAATTGGTTTAATCTTAGTCTACTCCATGTTTTTTTTGCTTTTAACACAAAAAATAAAAATCAAAAATGAAATCGAGTTGAATAAAATAAAGAAATTAGTTGAAAGAAAATAAAAGAAAGAAAGAGGATCTGACTTGGGCTTTAGCCCCTTCAATTCATTGGCCCAAACCAAAAACCCCTCAAATCCGACTAAAATGGCCCAAACCCACCTCCTTACCCGGTCCAGTCCCCCCCATAACAAAACGACGCAGTTTTGGCGTCAACTAATCTTGACCGTCCATACTCCCAAATCCAACGGCCCAGATTTAGTCCTTCATTTTACCTAAAAGTGTAAACACTTTACAAATTACAGAGACAACCCTCCATCTTCCTCGTACTCGTCGTCGTCCACCCTGTCACCACCGTCCCCACCGTGTCTCCACTGTCCGCCGCCGGCCGGAAATCGCCTCCGGCGGCGGCAATGCTCCAAATCCGCCAAAAATTACACCCTTGAATCCTCTCCCTCTCGTCTTTCCAACCCCCAAAACCATCTCCTTCAATTCCTAGCCAATCTTCTCAAATATTAGATCTAAAATCCGGCCTAAAACCCTACTCTCTCCAAACCAGTCCAAACTCACACCATATATCCTCCTCATCTCCTTCTTCATAAATCCATAGCCTATAACCCTCAAACATCACCCCATCTTCTCAAATTTTGGATCGAAGTACGGCCAAGAACCCTAACTCTTCAAAGTCGGAATTTCTTTGATTTGGCACTAAAACTGCCTTTAATCGTGTGTTTTCTCATTGAAAACACATGATTAAAGACGATTTTGGTCCAAATAGCTCCAAAAAGCCTGATTAGATCCGAGTCTGAGCCAAAATTAGAGGTATTTCATCTTTTATTTTCTTTTGTTCTTGTTCTTCCATGTCTGCTTCTGTTGTTATGTTTTTTCTAAAAAAAATTCTTATTATTACTTAGTGTTCAGACTGCAATAGGGTAGTGTAAATATTTGCTCGTATTTGTTGATCCTAATTGAATAACATTGATCAATCTTTAGTCATTTGAGGGTTTATTGATTTCTGTTTCTACTTATTCTTTCTTTTAATTTTGGTTTTGTTTTTCTGATAATTGATTTGGTGTTTAGTTTCAATTAAATGATCCCTGTTTGCTTTGGCTAATCTGATTTTAGTCTCGAGTTTGAGTGGTTTGCTTAGATCAATAATACAGTAGTCGGATGATATATAGATCAAGTAATTAATTCAAATTAAAACAAGGATAGTTTAATTTTGTTGATTGAAGAATTGTGGTTATAGCTGAATAGTGTGGTCCTTGAATTAACCATAGTCACTAAATAAGGTAAAAGGGGTTTAGGGTTGATTAGTAATTGCAGTGGTAGTCAGGGGTAGTTTGGGCATCTAAAATGGGCCGGTTTGTTAAGGATTAGTAATTTCAGAACCAAAATGAGGGTAGTATAGGTATTCCATAGGTAGAAAACAAAGCTAGAACACCTTAGGTCCTTCTAGAAGGGGGCCTTAGTGTAAGTTTCTGCATTCTTAATGCAGTAACTTGGGCAACAAGCCACAAATTCAGGGATTAATCACTAAATTCTGAAATAAAAAAGGGGGAAAAATGGGGAATGAGTTCCAGAACATTCTGCCCTCTTTCTTGCCTATAAAAGGCAGACCTAGTGCCTTCATGAACAAGTTTTGAACATCTAAAAAATTCCCCAAAATTTCAAGCCTCAAAATTTCCCCCAAAACACTTTCTGCAAGTTAGGGACAATCTGAAAATTTGAATTTCAAATGCCAAAAACCAAATCTGAAATTTAGAGTTAGAAAGTTTCCTCTTAGATCTTAAATCTTCAGAAAAACCAAAAACAGTGCAAAAAACAAAGAAACTCAAAAATTCCTATTCTATTGAAGTTTCCTTCACAACAATTTTGAATTCCTAACTCGTCTAAAGTCAGAGATGGTTTGAGCGTTTCCTGCTTTCAGTGATTGAGGTTTTTCTAAGGTTTCTGGGTTAATTTCGAGTTTGAATTTGGGTTTTCAAGTCAATTTGCTGGGTGTGTGAACTGTTGGGTTTCATTTGATACCAATCCTGGGATTTGAGATCCCTTTTGAGCTTGTTGCTGCCTATTGTTTGCTGTTACTGATTTCTTCTTCTTCGTTGTAACTTCCAGGTACACTTCCTAAGCCCGACACAATGTAGAAATCAATTTGAGACATGAAATGAAGTTTGCTGCGTAGTTTTGTCGTAGATCTGATTGTTTAAATTTTGAGTAGTCTCTTTGATTTGGTTAATATACTCAATGTAAATAACTCTGGACTATATTGGACTGTTGAACTTTGGATTTGTGTTGATGCATCTAAAAACAATATCCTTAGTGTAGTATAGTTTTGATCTCTTATGATAGTTTTACTTTAAAATCAAAAAGTGACATAAACTTGGAACTGAGTTTAAAAATCAGTATGTAGGCTCATGTCCATGCTCAGCCCAGGCTTGACAAACGTTTTAGTATTAATTTCAGTAATTTAGTTTTAAAATCAGAAGATATGCGTTTGAGTTTAAAGCCTCAATGTAGATGTTAATTGTTTCGTATTAATTCCTTGAATTCTATGAGCATTAAGTGGAATCAAATAATCAGTAGCCTGTTGATCTAAATAGACGTACATTGTTATTGTTTCTTCATTACAAAAGTTATTGAATACACTTAGCAGCTGGAAGTAAAATCAGCAGGTTTATAATCGAATTGAGGTTCCGTTTGGTTTGGATCCATTGAAGGATCAGAGCTCAACAGCCCATTTTCAATTAAGTTGGGCTTCAGCTCTACTGATGCACAGCCCAGGTTCGATTATAATTCACCTCTCATTTGGGCCTGGGCGAAGGCTCACGACTGGCCAGTTTGTAAAGCTGGACTGGTCTTCCTCTTTGGGCTTATCTCGAAGCCCAATGGCTTGAACTCAGATTAAATAGGCCTTGTGGGGACAAGGCTAATAGAGAACCATAGTCCTTTTAGGATATCCTTTTAAAATAAATGAGATGAACCTCCCCAAACAAAATGGATAATTTGCGGGGTCCTCATTAAATGCTTCATTAAAAATACTTAGAATTTGGGGCGTGCCGTCTAGCAAATTTCACGGCCCTCCGCAAAGATAACAACCCGTTAGTCGCTTTAGGCGCGCTTTTAATAATATTACCTTCTTAAATACGGGTGCACATTTATGTGACCCAAATCCAAATCTCAATAAAGTCGAAATGTGTCAAAAACCGCGGGTGCATTTATGTGACGTGGTTCGAGACGCGTTTTCACGACGTTGCAATTCTCTTTAAAAAAAATAATAAAAACGGTTTAAAGATTAAAAGGCACATAAGTGAAAACATGTATGAAAATCAGGTTTTTAGCCAATTATAATAATTTAAGCGACCGTGCTAGAACCACGGGATCCGGGGGTTCCTAACACCTTCCCTCGGGTCAACAGAATTCCTTATTCAGAATTTCTGGTTCGCAGACTCCAATTGGGAAGTCAAAGTTTTCCTCGATTTGGGATTCAAGTTAAATTAGTGACTTGGGACACCAAAAGCCAATCCTATCCCAAGTGGCGACTCTAAAAATAAATGAACAATCCCATTACGAAAAATGTCACTTTAAATGGAAAAACTCCCTTATACATTTATCCTTCGGGTAGGTGTGTAAAAAAAGAGGTGTGACAGCTCTAGCGACTCTGCTGGGGATACAAACCCAGAACTTCTGTTCAGGGTTTAAGAATTCGAGCTTAGAATAATTGTTATATTTGGCTTTATCTGATTTCCTACATGTTTCATGCTAAACGTGCTAAATGCTTTACCGTTTTGATATTATCTTAATTGTAAGCGAAACCCTTCTCTTCTCACCTCCGGGGATGTGCTCACTGGTTGAGACTCCCTATTCTGTCAGTGTCACTACCTTAAAATATGAAAGAGGCCGGACATGTTACTAAGTCGGATGGCCTTTTGGTTCCCGGTACGTAGCCCCCTCCTCGACTCGAGTTGTCCGCTCGGGTACACATTCTAGAACATATACTCAGGTTTTTAACCTAGAATAACTCGACCTCATGTCGGATCCCTAGTAGGACGTTTGTTTGCATCATGTGCATTTGACTTAGGGGACTCAACACAGGGGTTGGGTCCGTCTAGGACAGGTGACCTGAAATGAATTGACCATCATGATGCATCTTACGTGCTACTTGCGCATTTATTTGCTCGGCTTTGCATGTTGACCGGCTCGTCTAAATGAGTGAAAATTGAAAAAATAAGCAGTGTTAGGACTAAGTGAGGGTGACCATTTGAGAAAAAACCAATGCCCAAATAGTACCGAAATGCTGCCGGATTTTTGAAAAATGAAAATGGAAAAGAGAAAAAATATTTGAAAGAAAATCATAGGAAGAAAATTGTTGTTCAAAATAGTTTTTGGCAAATCTGACCGAACTACACTGGTTTGATTCTCACCGGATATGAGATACGTAGGCAACCCTCATCGGGTCCAACCCTCCATTTGCTAAAATAGCCACAAAATGTCAAAATTTTAATTTTTGTCACAAATAATTCAGGTGATGCCATTCCTGCTTAAAATAAGCCGAACGTCCCCAAAAGGACGCCGGAAGGCTGTTTTTGCAAGAACAGCCACCTTGGGTCATTTTCAATGGTTAGCAGACACAGCCTTAAAATCTTCCCCCAGAAGTGCTGAAAGGCCGTAACTACAAAACCAAGTCTTTGTTTTTCTTAAATGAAAATTTTGCAAAATAGCCTTTTTCCCTTTTAAGTCGAAATAAGTCATTAAATCACTTTAAATAAATGTGCAGGATGAGCACGATTCAAAATAAATCTTTCTCAATCATGAATAAAATCCCTTTGGAGTTGCGTCTATGGTGGAACGATCTAGGAGGAGAAGGACAAGATGAAGTCAAAAAATATTTGAAAGGGCTTACCGGTTTGTTGAAAAATTACGCCTCGGGGAGACATCATAAGGGCATTAGTTACATGTTGGGACCCCGCACACAACGTGTTCCATTTTTCAGACTTTGAACTCACCGCAACCTTGGAGGAAATAGCCGGGTACATCGGACGCGCTGAGGTCCCTTTAAGACACAAGTACTTGATTGCCCCGAGAACCGTGGCCGTGCACAAATTCTTAGACTCACTGAAGATAAGCAGGAAGGTCCACAACACAGATTTGGCGGATGGCTTTTGTACTCCACACTTCATATACCATAGATATGGCCACATCGGAGGGTTCAATAACCCAGAAAACAAGATATGTAGCAAAGGAAACCGCCAAAAATGGGAAGAACATAGACGTTTTGCTTTTATGGTGGTCTTTTTGGGGCTTTTGGTATTCCCGAGGAAAGATGGAAATATTGACATAAAGATAGCCGGGGTCGTCAGCACTCTACTCACTCAAGAAAAAAGTACTCTTGTTGCAAATGTGGATGACCGAACACCTGTGCCATCATCCCCAGTTCCTGAGTTATGGGTCTACAGAAAAAACCTGTATAGAGGAGTTTTATACAAGGATTAAGTGGGTCAGCTTGCCTGAAAGATTCGCAGGCTGGACATCATACTTTCGGTCCCTCATCGCCAGTCAAATAGAGTGGACGTTTGGGTGGTTACCTGTCGCTGAAATCATATATATGCCAGCAATTGGGCCACACTTCCTCTTAATGGGTCTTAAGAGCATTCAGCCTTATGCTCCGTACCGGGTTTTAAGGCAACTCGGGAGATGCCAAGTAGTGCCAAAGGATGACGATCTTAGTATCCAAGTAGTTGAGATTGGTCCTGATGGTCAGTTTCCTGAAGCGAGGGTCCGTCAAGTTTGGAGCGAATGTCAATACTTGACGGCAAATACTTGTGTCCAGGATCGTTCTAATGGAGAAGTATCACCTGGGTATCATGCCTGGTATAGAAGGGACGTTGCATTTGGGAGGCCGGCCAAAAGACCTCACCTCCAGGAGTTTGTCGAATCATCACAAGAACAATGGGCCTGGTTAGCTAAAGAAAATGAATATAGAGCTAAAATAGGAGAATTGGAAAAACAAGTCTGAGACCTTCAGTTTGAAAATAGTGTGCAAGCTGCAGTCGATGAGGGTGAGAAAAAGAAATTGGCCAAAGAGAATGAAGCCTTACGAGCCCAAATTTAAAAGATGAAGGTAGCGGCCGAAGATCCCGTCAGAAGCGTCAAAGATGTAAGACTTATAGAAAATCTAAGGCAAAATGTGAATGACTACAGTTTTGACCTCAACAAAGCAGAAAGAGAATTTGCCCGGGTTCGAAAACAATTGGCTAAAAATGCAGAAGAACGAGCCCGCATGGTTTAACAGTTGAAAGAAGAGTACGATAATGAGGTCGCGGGTTTAAGGAAAAGGTTCATCGCCACAGAAAACAAAATGATCAAACAGGCAAAAGAATTCAAGGTTGAAAGAGAGCATTGTTACGCAGCCTTGGCACAATTAGAAATGGACTTGCAACAACTCCAGGAGCAAAACCAGATAGCCGAGCAGACTTTGGAGGCCAGGGCCCAACAGATAGGGCGGCTGCTTTAGGAAAAGGGCAGAATCAGAGAAAGAATCTTAACCGTTGCTCACTACATTACTAGGAAATGCCAAATGTGCGAGAACATGACTTGCACCACTTTCTTTGCATCGGTGATAATATTTGTGAAGCAAATAATGAGTGACCTGGAAAGACTTCAAGGGGAACTTGCATATAGGCCCGCGGCGAGACGGAACGATGTCCCGCGGGCACCGGGAACTTTAATGTATTCGTGATTATCATATTTCCTTTTTCTAGAGTCTGTCAGTGTTTGAGGTTGTATTTTCTTTTCGCTAAGAGTCTGTCAGTCTGTATTTTCTTTTCGCTAAGAGTCAGTCAGTTGTTGAGTCTGTATTTTCTTTTGAAATAGAATAGTTGACGTTGGAGTCTGTAGTTTTTCTTTTATCAGAGTCTGTTATGCTTTGAGTCTTGGTAATAAAAGTGTTTACTATCAATAAAATTGAAAATCCCAAAACATTTTGCTTCTATTTTACATTTTATTTTGCAAGAACTACGCTTGGTCTGATTCATNTCATTGAACTTCAAGTTCTTAATTCT
Source organism: Nicotiana attenuata (assembly GCF_001879085.1). Classification (NCBI taxonomy): domain Eukaryota; kingdom Viridiplantae; phylum Streptophyta; class Magnoliopsida; order Solanales; family Solanaceae; genus Nicotiana; species Nicotiana attenuata. The sequence continues at coordinate 40,959 of NW_017670979.1, read as the reverse complement.
CCTCCAACGGGTCAAAACGCCCTTAAACTACTCGGATTGACACCAAATTTTACGGGTAAGTCTTAACTGATATTTCGGACTTGTACCAAGTTTTGGAATCGAGATCCGAACACGATACCTAGGAAAACAATGATTTCTTAGTTTATTTAAACCTTTGAAACTTTAACTTAACAATTTCACATAAAAATTTATTACTCGGGCTAGGGACGTCGGAATTTTATTCTGGGCATACGCCCAGGTCCCATATTTTCCCACGGACCCTCAGAATTGTCAAATCACGATTCTGGGTCCGTTTTCCCAAAATGTTGTCCGAAGTCAAACTTGGCCTTTTTAAAGAAACTTAAAGAAGCAACTAGACTTATTCTTGCTCAAAACTCTTCTAACTTCCGAACCACCCATCCTCGCAAGTCATAAATTAGCATAAGCAAGTGCGGGAAGTCTTATTTAAGGGAACAGGGTTCAAAAATGCAAAACGACCGGTCGGGTCGTTACAGTTTTTGTACTTTCCTTTTCCGAGAAAAGAAAAAAAAGAAAAAAGAAAAAAAATAGTCTAGTAGCTTTGTAATCGCTGTTGTTATTAATGAAAATTTGAAAATACCCAAAAAATTGTTTCTTTATTTCTTGCATTTATGTTTGCATTTATTTGCAAGAACTACGCTTGGTCTAGTTCATGCGGGGTCATGATATGTAGGCAATCTCCATAGGATTCGACCGTAACCCTAAAAAAAAAGGAAAGTATGAAGGAAGGAAAGAAAAGAAAACAAGAGAGAAAGAAACGCAGAAAGAGAAAATAAGGAATCAAGAAAAAACAAAAACCATGGCAAAGAAAAGGGAAAAGCAGATAAAGAAAAAGAAAAATGAGAGCCAAACAAAGAGAGAAAGAAAAAAAACAAGAGAAAAGTCGGGATGACGCATGCAACCGAAGCAAACATGTAGATATTCATTTAACTGTATAGGTGCATCACACTCTAATGTGCGGTTACCTATCTGTTATTTGTTTTAAAACTAACCGTTGTTGCTGCCAATTTCCAGCTGACCTTTTAGAAACAGTGGTTGGTTTGTGGTAAGCTGGCCTCACATCGCTATTTCACCAGATCCAAAGGAAATACAGAGATGTCGTCTGAAATGACTCTGCCTGCAATCCCCATACCCGAAGACAGCATCTCGGGGGTCCCGGCCTCTGAATCTTTTACAGCTGAAGAAAATCGGATCTTGCGCCTGCGATTGATGGAAATGTGGGATGCTTGGAACAACGGAAAGGAACCTCCAAGCACCATTCCCAGAGTTATTCCCTAGATCTGGAGGTGCTACTACTGTCCCTATCAGCCACCCTCATGCTCCTTTGGGACAACCTACCATCGGAACACCTTCTGAGGTCCGCCCCCAGGTGTTCCCAGCAGGAGCAGCTCCTAACATCTTCACTGCTCCACCATGCCCTGCTACAACACAACCTTCACTGCCAAGGCCTGCCTTTGATCCCTCAGCTTTTACCTTCCAAAATCCTGTCTTTCCAGTGGATCCTCCTCAATATCCCACATATAATTACTCTCAGCCACCACCATACGAGCTTACACCAGGGCAAGACAAAACCCCCAAGGCCCCAGAGCAGGATGAGATGACAAAGAGAATGAGAAGCCTCGAGCAGAGCTTGAAAAATATGCAAGGCTTAAGTGGGCAGAGGTGTGTCTCTTATACAGACCTATGCATGTTCCCGCATGTACACTTGCCGTCAGGGTTCAAAACACCAAAATTTGAGAAGTATGAAGGACACGGTGACCCTATTGCTCACCTGAAGAAGTATTGCAATCAGTTACGGGGAGCCGGTGGCAAAGAAGAGTTGTTGATGGCATATTTTGGAGAAAGCTTGATTGGCATCGCTTCAGAATGGTATATGGACCAAGATGTCTCGCGTTGGCATATTTGGGATGATCTGGCCCGAGACTTTGTTCGACAATTTCAGTACAACATAGACATCGCGCCAGACAGGAACTCTTTGGCAAATCTTAAGAAAAAGCCTTCAGAAAGTTTCCGTGAATATGCAATTAAGTGGCGCGAACAGGCGTCAAGAGTGAAGCCTCCGATGGATGAGGTAGAGATGGTCACTGTTTTCCTTCAAGCCCAGGAAGCAGACTACTTTCAGAATATGATGTCCGCCATGGGCAAGCCTTTCGCAGAGGCAATAAAAATCGGAGAGATGGTAGAGAATGGGCTAAAAACGGGTAGAATTTTGAGCCAGTCAGCCATAAGAGCAACCTCCCAAGCCATCCAAGGCGGGTCTGGAGGAATGGCCAAAGGCAAAAAGAAAGAAGAAACAGTGATGGCAGCATCGGGAGGAAGAAGATACCGGGCTCCTAGACCGGTATTCTCTGAAAGAACCCCTCAACACTACTATCCTCATACTGATATGGCTTACCCTCCCCCACCTTATGCGGTCATGAATGCTCAACCCTTCGGCCGACCGCAACCACAAGCTAACCGAAATCCACCTCCATTCCAAAGAAATCAACTTCCTCACCAGAACCAATATAATCCCCGACCACCGCAAAATAACTTCCGCCCTCGGGAACCACCCAGACGACCAAATTTTACGCCGATTGGTGAACCTTACTCCAGTCTGTTCCCGAAACTCGTCTAGATGAATTTGCTGCAGCCTATTCCCCAAAACAGGCAGAACCCGGAATCTCCAGCTTATCAACGAGGGGTCCATTGTGCCTACCATTCAGGAGCTGAAGGGCATAGTACTGATAACTGCTGGACATTGAAGAAAGCTGTGGAAGATTTGATTGAACAAGGGAAAATAGTGTTGAGGGATGAAGAAGCCCCGAATGTGACTAATAATCCATTGCCCACTCACAATAACGGGCCGGTAATCGGGATGATCTGTGAAGACAGAGAATTTGATCCCGCATTAAAAGCTATAATTGCCATTGCCGACGCAGAAAAGAAACCCAAGGTACCCCCGAAGCAAGAGAAAGGGGAGAAGAAGAATAAAAGTGTCAAAACTGAGCCTAAGAAGAAACCTGAGACAAAAGCAGCGACAGAACCTCCTAAGAATGAAAATCTCTATGTTCCGCGAGGACGCCAAGAAAAACCATTAGTTGTCAGTGCTCCAAGGAAGGTTGAAGTAAAAAGGGAAACGCCAATACACGTACCGAAAGGAGCTTATATGGTACGGGGGAAAATTAAACCGCCTCGGCTGAATGAGCTAGTGGTTATTGGACGCGTACCACAGAAGCCAATGACAGACCCCTCTGCAGTGCCATGGAATTATCAGCAGACAGTGGTTACATACAAGGGCAAAGAAATTTCGGGGGAACTTCCAGGGAAAACCTCTGTTGAGAAATATTCAAATGTACAGGAGGTAAACAATGCCGCTCGAAAGCGCTTTCCGTCCAAGAAGCCAGTGAGTGCTGAGGAAGCAGAAGCCTTCTTCCAGAAAATAAAGATGCCTGATTATGAAACAGTGGATCAATTAAGGAAATATCCTGAACAGGTGTCCCTGCTATCATTGGTGACGAAATCCTCCGAGCATCAGAAGATCTTGATGAAAACTCTGAATGAGGCGTACGTGCCAATTGAAACTTCAGTCGAACAGCTCGAAAGGATGGAAGAAAGGTTCTTCGCTATCAATCAACTCTCTTTTAGTAAAAATGACTTGCCTCCGGAAGGCGCAGCTCACAACAAAGCCTTGCATATGACTGTCAAGTGTGAAGGTTATTATGTCAAGCGAGTCATGGTGGATGGAGGCTCGGGGGTTGACATCTGCCCACTCTCCACATTGCAAAGGATGGAAATGGGGACCGGAAGGATTCATCCGAATAATGTTTGTGTGAGAGCTTTTGATGGTGTTAAGAGGGATACCATCGGTGAAATTGATTTGATATTGACCATAGGTCCGGTGGAGTTCGAGGTAACCTTCCAAGTGTTGGACTTGGATACATCTTATAATTTTCTTCTGGGAAGGCCCTGGATCCATGCTGTATGAGCTGTGCCCTCTACCCTCCACCAAATGGTAAAATTCGAATATGAAGATCAGGAAATCGTGGTCCACGGAGAAGACAAGCAGTCCATTTATCGTGACCCATCTATCCCATGTTTGGAGGCGAGGGAAGGAAGTGAGCATATTGTTTATCAAGCCTTTGTAATTGTGGTAGCAGATCAGCACGAGGAGGGAAATCCTTGTCCTCAGCCCTTCCTGTCTAATGCTTCAATCATGGTGGCCAGAGAAATGATTAGACACGGTTTCAAGCCAGGAAAAGGGTTGGGAAAAGCTTTACAAGGAATATCTGAGCCGGTAACTCTACCCACAACAGAAAAGTTTTTCGGAATAGGCTTCCACCCTACCCCAGATGATGAGAAATGGGCCGAGGAAAGAAAGAAAGAAGGATGGGTTCTGTCACAACCATTGCCACGTCTCTATGATACTTTTGTCAAGCCTAAGTATAGCAAAGAAGAGGACGATGAGGTGTTCACAGCTGAGGAAATCGAAGATATATGTGGAGCTATGAGACAAATACTTTATGAAACCAACATGGTTCAGCCAAGGGAAGGGACTAGCACCCTGAGGTGCTCTATATGGGACCAGATGCTAAACTCCAAAACTGGAAGGCTACGCCATTCCCGATCAGGCGGGAGTCCCGGTAGGCTAGCCCTGTCACCTTCTCTGCATCCCGAGTTATTTCAGGGTGTAACTCGGATGTTTCTTTTAATTTCTTGTCTTTAAATTCCTGAATGTAAACCCTGTTATCTTTCCAATTCCAAGAAATGAAATCAATATTTCATCGTCCATCTTTCTTTTATTTCTAATTCTGGTTATTTTTCCTTTTTCATCTTTTCTTTTCAGTTATAATAATGCGGCTTTAAATAACATGACATGCTTGCGGACTTCATGCCCAGACTCAAACACGCTGTCTAATTGTGAAATAATGAATCAAGAACCGGAATATGATGAAGAAGAAGCTTTTAGGGAAATAAACCAAGAATTGGAATAATTTGAGAACAAACCTAAGCCAAATCTGAATGACACTGAACTGGTTAATTTGGGAACTGCCGAAGTAATAAGGGAAACCAAAATAAGCATTCACACAGATGAGCAAACTCGAGATGCAATAATCCAACTCCTATTCGAATTTAAAGATGTGTTTGCTTGGTCGTATGACGACATGCCAGGACTGAGTATGGATCTAGTAGTGCACAAATTGCCAATTTACCCTAATTGTCCTCCAGTACAACAAAAGCAAAGGAAGTTTAAAATGGATATCAGTGATAAGATCAAAGAAGAGATCACAAAACAGTTGAAGGCGGGGGTAATCCGAGTGGTCCAATATACTACATGGCTAGCCAATGTGGTTCCAGTGCCAAAGAAAGACGGGAAAACCCGGGTGTGTGTGGACTACCGAGATTTGAATAGGGCAAGTCCCAAAGACAATTTCCCGTTACCTAACATTCACATCCTTGTTGATAACTGCGCCAAACATGAAATACAGTCCTTCGTGGATTGCTACGCAGGATATCATCAGGTGTTGTTGGATGAAGAAGATGCCGAGAAGACAGCTTTCACTACACCCTGGGGTACCTACTGTTATCGGGTCATGCCATTTGGGCTGAAGAATGCTGGGGCAACTTATATGAGAGCCATGACCACCATTTTCCACGATATGATGCATCAAGAAATAGAGGTGTATGTGGATGATGTAATCATTAAGTCCCGAACTTAGAGTGACCACGTTCGAGATTTGAGAAAGTTCTTCGAACGGTTGCGCAAGTATGATCTGAAGTTGAATCCAGCTAAATGTGCTTTCGGAGTCCCATCAGGCAAGCTCCTGGGTTTCATAGTCAGCAGGAGAGGTATTGAGTTAGATCCCACAAAGATAAAGGCCATTCGAGATTTACCTCCTCCAAGAACTAAGAAGGATGTGATGAGCTTATTGGGCAGGTTAAACTATATCAGTCGATTCATCGCTCAACTGACTACCACCTGTGAGCCCATATTCAAACTGTTAAAGAAAGATGTGGCAATCAAATGGGCATCCGAATGTCAAGAAGCCTTCGATAAAATCAAGGAATACTTGTCAAATCCTCCAGTATTGGTCCCACCGGAGCATGGGCGGCCTCTCTTCTTGTATCTGACAGTGTTGGAAAATTCTTTTGGCTGTGTTCTTGGGCAGCATGATATAACTGGGAGAAAAGAGCAAGCAATTTACTATCTGAGCAAGAAGTTCACCAGCTACGAGGCCAAATACACTTTGTTGGAAAGAACATGCTGCGCTCTGACGTGGGTCGCTCAAAAGTTGAGACATTATCTTCAGGCCCACACCACCTATCTAATAACCAGGTTGGATCCTTTGAAGTACATATTCCAGAAACCGATGCCCACTGGGAGGCTGGCAAAATGGCAAATCTTGCTTACTGAATTTGACATAGTCTATGTTACTCGCACGGCAATGAAGGCCCAGGCGTTGGCAGATCATTTGGTTGAAAACCCGGTTGACGAGGAATACCTACCATTAAGCACCTATTTCCCGGATGAGGAGGTAAATTCAGTAGAAGCCATTTCTGAGGACACTGGTGCTTGGAAAATGTTCTTTGATGGAGCAGTAAATGCAAGAGGTGTAGGCATTGGGGCAATCTTGATATCACCCAATGGTCAACACTACCCAGCTACAGCTAGGCTCCGATTCTTTTGCACAAACAATACGGCTGAGTACGAAGCCTGTATCATGGGCATGAATATGGCAATTGACCAAGATGTTGAAGACTTATTAATCATGGGGGACTCTGATTTGATTATCCGGCAAGCCCAGGGGGAGTGGGAGACTCGAGATGTTAAGCTCATTCCCTATCGACAGCATGTAGAAGATATCACCAAACGCTTCAAGTCGATAGAGTTCAGGTATATCCCTCGGTGTCACAATGAACTAGCCGATGCAGTTGCCACTCTAGCTTCAATGCTGCCTTACCCAGGCAATGCCCATATTGACCCTCTGGAGATTCAAATCAAAGAAAAGCACGGGTATTGTAATGCGGTTGAGGCGGAACCCAGCATTCAGCCCTGGTATCATGATATCAAGAGATTTCTGAAAACACAGGAATACCCCGAGCAAGCCACTAGAGATCAAAAAAGAACCATTAGACGGCATGCGAGCGGTTTCTTCTTAAGCGGTGATGTTTTGTATAAAAGGACCCCGGACCTCAACCTGCTAAGATGTGTTGACGCCGAGGAAGCCGGAAGAATTATGCATGAAGTGCACGCAGGAGTATGCGGACCTCATATGAATGGTTATGTGTTGGCAAAGAAAATTCTGCGAGCCGGGTATTACTGGATAACTATGGAAAAAGACCGTTTCAGCTTTGTTCGAAAATGCCATCAATGTCAGGTGCACGGTGACTTGATTCATGCGCCTCCAACAGAGCTTCATCCGATGTCAGCACCTTGACCGTTTTTTGCTTGGGGTATGGATGTCATTGGGCCGATCGAGCCGAAAGCTTCGAATAGGCATATATTCATATTGGTGGCAATTGACTATTTCACAAAATGGGTTGAGGCCATCACTCTCAAGTCGGTCACCAAGAAAGCTGTGGTAGACTTTGTGCACTCCAATCTCATTTGCCGTTTTGGCATTCCTGCAACTATCATTACCGACAATGCTGCAAACTTGAACAGTCGTCTGATGGGAGAGGTATGTGAACAATTCAAGATAACGCATAGAAACTCTACTCCTTATCGGCCAAAAGCCAACGGTGCCGTCGAAGCAGCAAATAAGAACATCAAGAAGATTTTGAGAAAGATGATTCAAAGCTCCAGGCAATGGCATGAAAAGCTACCTTTCGCATTACTCGGGTATTGTACCACAGTACGTACATCAATTGGAGCGACACCGTACTTGTTGGTCTACGGTACTGAAGCAGTCATACCTGCAGAAGTAGAAATTCCTTCACTTCGGATAATCGTTAAAGCGGAGATTGAGGACAGTGAGTGGGTAAAGACCCGACTAGAGCAATTGTCATTAATTGATGAAAAATGGATGGCCGCAGTTTGTCACGGGCAGTTATACCAACAAAGAATGGCCCGCGCGTATAACAAGAAAGTGCGTCCCAGGAATTTTGAAGTGGGACAGCTGGTACTCAGACGCATTCTCCCTCATCACCAGGAAGCAAAAGGGAAGTTTGCCCCTAATTGGAAAGGTCCATACATAATCCGAAAGATATTGCCAAGAGGAGCACTGTATCTGGGAGACATCGAAGGAAATGACCCTGAAACAGCAGTCAATGCAGATGCAGTCAAAAGGTACTATGTCTAGGCCTCTTGCGATGATGGCTTTTGTGCAATTGAGATGACGAAGGGTTCCTTTCTCGCTACCCAAATACTATTAACCCTTCGTAAACCCATTTGAGCCGGTTATCCTTCTTTGGCTACCCTCGTTGGAACCCGAAAGTATTATCAAAAAAAAAAAGAAAAGAAAATATGATGAAAAAAAAAGAGAAAAGAAAAGAAACAGAAAAGAAAAGAAAAGAAAAGAAAAGAAAAGCAAAAACAAAACAAAAATTTATTTTCCCTGAACTACGTTTGACTTGATTCCGAAAGGATACGTAGGCAGCCTCTCGCTGAGGTTCAGTCACACCAAAACAAAAATCCCAATTTCCCCCAAAAGATGAAACTGGGGCAGATGATATAATGGTTTGGCCATGAATCCGCTGAAATGGTTCCAAAGTTGTATTTCCGCCCAAAATCCTTTTTACCCCAAAACCTTGTCCAAGTCCTTCCGATCAATTGGCAAAGGCAGGGAAGTGGAAAATGTTATTGTTGGAATCTGACACAATGCAAATTGAGAGAAATAAAATGAGAGAGTCTTATCGGTGAAAACCTTCGGGCACCATAAGACGATGGTAAGTAGAGAAACTGAAAATGAGAGAGTCCGTTTAGTGAAAACTCGCAAAGAGCACTATCGGGCGACGGTGAGAAGAGAAATGAGAGAGGTCGATTAGCGAAAACCCGCAAAGGGCGCTGTCGGCCGAAAAGAAGACATCTCACCACTAAAAGAGTCCTGGCAAAGTTCCCTGGTTTTTTGAAATACGGATCAATGAGTTCACAAGAAGCTGGAAAGTTTGTGTGGGTCGGGCATCCAGTCCAAAAAGCATGTCATGTTCATTTGAAGCCAGCATGCACCCCAGATAAGTCCTCCTTTTTCCCCGAAAGGGACGCTTCTCTTTAAAATCATATGCTTTCCTTTTGCATACTTTTTCTTTGAACCCCTTTTGGTTTAACTCTGATTCCGTAACTAGTACAAAGAAAAGGTGGCAGGACCGGCTTCAGAGGGCTACGCCTGGTCAGAGTCGAAGAAAATCCCCAGCCTCGGTGAGTGCGTCAGGCCAATCCCGACTGACCATGGTGGTTGATGCTTTCAAAGAAAAAACATTGGAAAAGAAAGGAAGTCAAAGGCAAAGGTCCCAAGGGCAGAATAAAGTGAAAAGGCTAGAGCCCACACGGGCGGGTCATCATGAAGTCCTAAGGCTGAACCCGGTCGGTTTAAAAAGAGATTCCCCCTCAAGGAAAACTAGCAAAGTTCTCAACGGAAATGGGGCCGGGATCAAGCAATTGAGATGCAAGGCCACAAAACCAACCACCATTTCAAACTAACAAATTGTTCTTTGTTGAAAACAGGTCTTATTCAGAGCAACCGTGCGAGAAGCAGGTGCAACTCAAAAAAAAATGAAATGCGCAAGCGCTGAAACAACTTTGCAGCAGGAAAACGACCAAAAAGGAAGTTTCCCCGCCAAATTCTTTCATGCGTTCTGCTAAATAAAAAGGAAAACATATAAAGAGAAAAAAAAGGAAGAAAGTATATAAAAATGAAAATCCCAAAAGAAAAACAAATCATGGTAGCATAGGATCCCATTCCTTAAATCTCCCGGCCGAAAAAACCGAGGAGCCTTTTCTTTCCAAATCCCGGCCAAAAAACCGATGATCTCCCGGCCGAAAAACCGAGGAGCCTTTTCTTTCCAAATCCCGGCCAAAAAACCGAGGATCTCCCAGCCAAAAAACCGAGGATCTCCCGGCCAAAAAACCGAGAAGCCTTTTCTTTCCAAATCCCGGCCAAAAAACCGAGGATCTCCCGGCCGAAAAACCGAGGAGCTTTTTCTTCCCAAATCCCGGCCAAAAAACCGAGGATCTCCCAGCCAAAAAACCGAGGAGCTTTTTCATTCCTAATCCCGGCCAAAAAAC
>NW_017670979.1:0-30717 GCF_001879085.1 Nicotiana attenuata | reverse complement strand
ATCCCGGAACAAAAACCGAGGATCTCCCGGCACAAAAACCGTGGAGCTTTTTTCTTTCCAAATCCCGGAACAAAAAATCGAGGATCTCCCGGCCAAAAGACCGAGGAGCTTTTTCTTCCCAATTCCCGGCCAAAAACCGAGGATCTCCCTACACAATCCTGATTTGATCACTTAGATATGTGTCACAACTAACTCACGAAATTTTTCTAGTGAAAACTGGGGCAGAAAATTTCGTTCGTTTGTTTGTTTTGGTATCTTAAGCAGGTCGACCTCAAGACACAAGGTGTGAGATGACCAATGGAATAAATCTCAATCCAGAATCAAGAAAAGAACAAAAGAACAAAAAGAAATGAATTCAAAATGTTGAAGCAAACAAAGGTGCGGATTGCTCAAAATTTGATTAAAGTCATAAGCTCCGTCGATCCCAATGCTGCAGAAAGAAACAACACCTACAACTTGCGAGCATCAAGATTCAAATCGGAGTCCACAGCAAAATCAGCTAAGACTCAAGATCAAGTTTCAAGAGAATTATAGATAGGAATCTTGTAACTCATAGTTGATAGGCATAGCTAGCTTAGCTTTGATTTTCCTTTTGGTGTAATAAGGAGGTCATCAAGCAGTAGCAGCAGCAACAGCAGTGAGATCACAGCTCCTGGTAGTCCTAGCTACCAAACCTTCCAGAACTACACTGACCTGATTCCTTTATAGCCAAGGATATGTAGGCAACCTTTGAAGCAGAGTTCGGTCAGACGGTTTTCAAAATGCTTCTCATGAAGTACTGAGCAGGCAAAAATCCTTCATGGTGCTCATTTATCTTTGCCCAAAAACCCTTCGTGTCTTCGAGCAAAGAGGGGCAGCTGTGAGCACGTGATTTTTGCCACGCTTAAATTACTCCTTCAAAATTCCTTAGAATTAGAATTTTTCTTTATTATTTGAATTTTTAGGAATTAAATTGCATTTTTGTGTCTTGTTTGCATTTTGTGTGCATTATACTTGATAGTATGCATTTTTATATTACAAAATAAAGAAAATAACAAAAATAGTCCATTTTTGCATTTTATTTGTTAATTGCTGAATTTGTCATAGAGTTTACTTTTAAATAGGACTTAATCAATTTTTAGGAATTAATGAGTTTAATTTTTGAAATAAATTAGGTCTTTATTTTTATTTTGCATAAAGTTAGAAAAATATAAAAATACAAAATGAGAATAAAATAAATACAAAATCAAAAAAAAGGAAAAGAAAAGAAAGCATTTAGAGAGAAATAAAGAGGTTGTCTTAATTGGGCCAGTTTTAATTGATTCTGCTTGGCCCAAATTAAATCCCAATCAAGCCCCAGCCCAAAAGTCACCAACCCGGTCCACCCCTGATGTTCCAAACGACACCGTTTGAATGAGGGCAAATCCTGGCCGTCGAGGTCTGTTCATCCAACGGCCAGGAAGTGGGGGTTGCTTGATATTTAATTGTCGGAACCCCACCCCATACCCCCGTCTCATGTCTTTCACTCACCTCCTCTCAAGAAACCCTAATCCCAGCCGCCACCAATTCCCACCGGCGCCACCGCAAATCGGCCCCAAAAATACACCCCTAACTCCCCTCGCCCCCCTCTTTCCAAATACGCATTTAGTTTCCCTCGAATCAGTCCCCACCTCCTCGAATCTTCATTTGAAGTTCAGACCCAAAACCCTAATCCTCCCAAATCTGCCTAAAATCACACCCTAGTCTCTTAGGCACCTTCATCCCTAATCCATAACCAAAATCCCTCAAACCTCGCCAGAACTCGCCAAATTGCGGATCTAGGGTTCATGCGGTTCGAGCTTGATTTGGGGATTCTTAAGGTCGAATGAGTTCTAGTTAATGTTATAGGCCTATTTATGACGAAATAGACATATAATATTAGCTGGAACTTAGTTTCGAAAGGCATTCTTATCAAGACGAAATCAGTGAGTTTTTAACTTTTTTTTTTTTTGCGTTCTTAACCTGAATTTCAGTAATTGTTTGATGTTAGTTAATTTTTGATTTTTGATTCTGTTTTTGATTGTTAAATTTCAGTAACTTTGATGTTAGTATAGTTAATCCTGTTTCAATCTAATTTTAATTATTAAAATTGTTTCTGAGTGGCAGTAATTTGGATATTTTGTTTTGATGGATTCGAATTGTAGTGTAGATAGATTTTATTTTAGTTTAGTTAGGTGTTTGGCAATGCTGATAAGTAGGATAGTATGCAGGAGTATTAACTTTGCAATTTGATTTTGTTTCCTGTTCAAGTCTGTTTTGAGCAGTGTTTAATTTTGATCGATTGAATTAACATATTGTTAGTTTAATTAGTTTAATTTTTTGATTGTTCTTCAATTCAGTATTCAATCCAATTAGGTTTAGGGTTTGGATATAGCTGATTTAGATTCATTATGATTAACCATGGCTAAATTTTTAACTAAGGTAAAAGGGGGCTGGGGGTTATAGTTCACACTAAGGTTAGTAATTTTGGGAGCATTCAAGGGTATTTTGGGCATTGAAAATGGCCCAGTTTGTTAAGGATAGTAGTTTCAAGACCCAAACAAGGGTAGTATAGGAATTTCATAGCTAAAAGAACACCCTAGGGCCTTCTAGAAGGGGGCCTTAGTGTAAGTTTTCTGCATTTTAATGCAGTAACTTGGGTAACAAGTCATAAAATTAGGGTCTAATAGCCAATTTCTGAAATAAAAAAGGGGGAAAAATAGAAAAATGCTTCCAGAACCTTTTGCCCCCTTTCTTTGCCTATAAAAGGTAGCCCTAGTGCCTTGATTAAGAAGGTTTTAGAAGTCTGAAAATTCCAAAAATCCCTTCCAGCTTCAGCTTCCCCTAAAATTCCCTTCCTCAAGTCTGAAAATTCAAATTTGAACCTCAACACTCAAGAGTCTCAAATCTGAAATCATATAGCTATAGAAACCTTCACTTTAGATCTTAATTTCTGCCCAAAAAACCCAAAAACAACAAAAAACTTTCAAAAAAAACTGTTACATTGAAAACCTTAGGATATTTTAGATTTGTAATTGTTGATTTAACTTTCTAGTTCAATATCTGGTTGTTGATTTCTTCTGAGTGTTACTGGGTTAAATTCAAGTTGATTTGAGGTGTATTCAAGCTTTTTCAAGTGATTTAGGAGTTAAAACCAGTCCTGGGCCATTGATATTGCTGCTGGGTGTACAATTGAGCTTTATACTGCTGTGTGTTGCTGTTTGAACCTGTTTACAGATTCAAATCTGTTGCTGATCCTTTCCTTGCTATCTCCTTGTAATTCCAGGTACATGTCTAGCCTCGAGTGATATATTGAAGCTGTAATCAACTTGTGTGGAAGCTCGATTTATATAGATGTGGCTGTACTTGTCTGGGAACTTGATCAACTTTGTATGACATGTGAAAACATTTATTTGTAGCTTATCCCTCTTCTGTTCGACCTTTAGTATATAGTAGAACTTTGAATTGATTTTGTAATTGAACTCTTGTAATTGGACTGTCTAGCATGGTAGGGATTTGGACTAGGCATTTGATTGTTAAATTGAGTTTGAGGTTGAAGCTATAAACTGATATAAGGACTGAAATAGTAAAAGTACAACAAAAAAAAATCAATTTATAAGCCCTAATTAGTTTTAGTTTACGCATCATGCCTGTGTTGAAAACAGTCCAAAACAAGCGAATTGCAATTTGATTTCGGCATTTATATCCAACTTTATATTAATTGGTGATTTAGGAGATGTTGGTGTCTTGTTTTTTTAGCTCTCCACATGTAGCATTACAGATATTAAAAACAAAACAAACCAGAATTGGAGAATTACAATTAGCGTGTTTTTTGTGAATTTAGTCATCCAATTGGCATTACATTTGGGCTCACTATGAGCCCACCTCTCTCCACCATCGAACAGGCTTGGCCTTGGAGAAATGCAATCACAGATACAATTAAACTCCTGGGCCAACTCCCAGAGGCCTAACGCAGGCAGTCTCTCATAAGACTGGTAATTCATATGATCAGGCCAGGATTAGGAGCTGAGTTACGCATCCTTGGCATTACATTGGGCCAAGTCTTAAAAAATTCAAATGCTTGAAGTCAACAATCCTTTTTTAAAGATTACGTAGGAATACGGGGATTAGTTTGCAAATATAAATTTAGGTTTCGAATTAGGTGGCGGGTTAAAATTAGAGGGTTCCCCCTTTTTGTTTGAATTCGGACTTGAATTCGAGGCCCGAATTTATAAATGTAAATTAATTAGGCCCTTCAGAGACACAAATGAATAGAAAATCTTAGTTTGCTTTAGGTTGGCCTTCAAATAAAAAATGAGACGAGCCTCGCCGAACAAAACATATAAATTGCGGTGCCCTCATTAAGTGCTTCTACTAAAATTCTTAGCATTCGGAGCGTGCCATTTAGTGAATTTCACGGCCCTTCGCAAAGTTGAAAAGACGCTAGCCACTTTAGGCGCGCTTTTAATAATTTTACCTTCTTAAATACGGGTGTGCATTTCATGCGACCCAAATCCAAATCCCAAAACGTTGAATAAGAGGTGCCGAGGATCCGGGTGCATTTCATGTGACGTGATCCAAAAACACGTTCTAAAACGACGTTCACTTTCATAAAAAACTAACTAAAAGCGGTAAATAATCTCAAATTGTGCTATAGGTTGAAACGTGTATTAAAATCAGATTTTAGCCATTTATAATAATTTAAGCGACCGTGCTAGAACCACGAGATCCGGAGGTGCCTAACACCTTCCCTCGGGTCAACAGAATTCCTTATTCAGAATTTCTGGTTCGCAGACTCCAATTGGGAAGTCGAACTTTTCCTCGACTTGGGATTCAAGTTAAACCGGTGGCTTGGGACACCAAAAGCCAATTCTATCCCAAGTGGCGACTCTAAAAATCAATACATAATCCCATTTCGAATAATGTCACTTTAAATGGAAAAACTCACTTATACATTATCCTTCGGGGTAGGTGTGTAAAATGGAGGTGTGACATTTAGTTAGATGCTTTAAGCCTTTAATAAAATTGGTTAACTAAACACCCAAGACTAAGGAACCTCATGCATGAGTTACATGGGTTTAAGAGACACTTCTAACCAAGCAGAAATGTCTATTTGGTCGTAAGCATTTTTGAGGTGTCTAACTAAGGTGTTTACCTGATAGTTGAGAATAATTTAAAGGAGCCGTTTATGTTATTGTTATGACAATAATTTATGACAACCTTTGCATATTAACATAGCTATTAAAAGCGAGGGGCGAATGTAATGTTGAACCCACTAACTTTCGATGCGCGCGGAGTAAAAATTTATATATAAAAATTTATTAAAATTGCAACTAACCTTGAAAGTTGAACCCATAAGATTTAAATCCTAGATCCGCTTATGTTGAAAGCTACTAAAATGTTATAATAAGCTAATCGACAATAAGTTATCGAAATCTTTGCATATTAAACTATCATCATTCATGAGATATAAAAGGATTTGAGTCCAAAATTTCCTGCCCCACTCATTTTTTATTTTTTTTTTTGTAATAATAAAGGAATAGTAAGAAAAAAAGACATCTTACGGACCATAGCACTTTTTTTTCTAGCATAATTGTTTTCAGTCTACAAATTGAAAAACTACCAATAATAAAATTTACATCAACGAAATGCACACAAGACAGAACTCTTAATGAAGCACCAGCCACAGGGCAGCCTAATAACTAGGAAAACAAACAACGAGACCGTTGGTTGCAGAGAAGAATGTTACATTTTCTTGACCTCATCTTCAACAGGATCACGAAGAGTTCCGAACATCCAGTCCATCCATATTGTGTAATGACCATAATTATGCCGGTATGTAGTATGGTGGATCGTATGGTAGCCAGCACCCATAACTGGCCACACCTTCGCATGTATGCAGTCATGGATATTTGCAGTCCATATGGCTTCGATGAATAAGAGGGCTATGTGTGTCGTAAAATGTACAGGCAACAGGAAAAGAGCTACTACATGTGGCACTGCCTGCAGTATTCCATCCAATGGGTGGAACGCCAAACCTAATTTGCAAAGCAACAAGTCATGTTAGTGATTGGTGTTGGAACAGAACTCTCGAATTATGGCCAGATACACTATAAGAGAAACTAAGGACATTCGAAGATCAAACAAGCCTGAGAGGAAATATTAGACAATTAAAGTACATAGAAACCATATCATTGCTTAATTGGACTCCATTAATTTGTTGCAATGTGGAGAAGATTTGACAACCAATTTTCTGGAACGTGTAAGCTATGGAAGAGGAAAGACCGTGTGTGCAAAATTCCTCGTGTCAAATGATCCTGGCATTCTTATAAAGGAGTAGCAGTCTCGTGATGTAGAAATATTCAATTTCAAAGGCCATGGTTTAATTTATTTTATAACTCACTGAGACGGTGATTAGACGTATGAAAGCATGTCAAGCTTTTCGAGTAAACTGGATTTTATGGCAGAAAAAGTTAGATAAAGAAATTCCAATAGACTGTTTAAAAATGTGCAACCGCTTCATCCCCTCTGATTCCCACTAACTAAATAAGGGACTGGTGTACGACCAATGACCAGGGTGAGTTCATTCGCAAGACTCTCTTTTATCTCCAATCATATAGGAAAACATCGAAGCACAATTAGATCAACAGGTTATCGACAAAGCAGGAGCGAGAAGCCTACCTAATAGGGAAGCTACAAGATGTTTTCAAAATAGACCAAAGTCATGAGATGGAACTTACCAGCAAATGGGGAGAGTGTATTTTGCTTGTTGTAAATATGATGTGTAGCATGGAGATATTTGTACAGAGGTTTTATGTCATGCAACTCCCGATGCATCCAGTAGATGCCGAATTCAACTACTACCAAATAAACTGCCATATAGATGAGGTAGGAAAGCCATCCAACGTCGCTAATTCTTGAGAAACATTTTGTCCACCCATTTTCAATCATATACTCAGAAAGCGACGGAAGAGCACAATAAAATGGCATAGCTTTCATGGCAACTCCTATTTGCAAGAGCATAGCTCTATTTGAAGGGATGGCATCTGCAATGACAACATTCATTAAGCTGAAAATTTCACGTTTTCTTCTAAACCAACATCGGATGAGAATATTTGAAGCAAGATGCAAATTTACCTTTACCAAAGCATACAATAAAAAAAGGTAGTTATATTGATTGAGAAATTGATGGCTTAGGACTCAAAGAGGTCATTAATCAATATGAATTGCTAGTTCAAAGCTTTTTCATCCATAGAAGATAATTAAGTTTATCTAACCTGTTCTAGCACATATTTGTTAAGCCGTAGCTGTCCATTCTTTTCAGCACCAACATCAAGTAGGGATGGCAATGGGGCAGGGCAGGGTAGGTTTGGCAAAACCCACAAAAATTTCAACCCGCCCCGTTCCGCATAGTTATTTTTTCAGTTTTCAACCCGCCCCGCTTAATTTTTTTTTTTCTTTTTTCTTTAATTTTTTTCTAAAACAAGCTAGTTTAAAAAGAAGGGTCAGTGAAAAGACATTAATTACTAATTTTAACTACGTGGATTCTACATTAGAAAGTCGAATGCTCAGAAAAGTATACTACACTGAACTTCCCACTGATGAGAAGCATCTTCCGCACGTGACGATTAAGCATTAGATAGAAATTTGTTCTAGTTTTCCAAGTAGGTAGGCCAAGGCAAAACATGTAACAAAATATCATTGAAAGAACTAAAATATGCAGTTTAAAGTTGAAAAAAGTTAGTGTAAAAGAAAAACAGTTCAAGTTGCCTCATACAAAAGATTAATATAAGTATCGCGTTATTTTAGTCTTAGTTTATAGCCAACAACAAATAATATAGCTCAGTAGGATCATATTGCTAAACGGATACAACTTTTATAAAGTCTCCAACTTTCATTTAGTACAAATTAGAATATATGCTTACAAAATCTAGGTTCCCTTTTCTTACAACTCCAGTGAAAAGATAAAATTCAAAGTTGCCCGCATTGAACCTGCATTAAATCCGCAACCCGCCCCGTCCCACTTTAAAAGTTTTAAAAATTGTTTTAACCCGCCCCGCCCCTCCCCGCCCTATTGCCATCCCTATCAGCAAGTAATTTAATTCAAGCGTTGACCTGTCTACTATAGAGCAGTTCTCTTGCCTTCACAACAAAACAATGTGTTGTCATATTCATCTGGTCAAAGTTAATGTGTCATAACATTGTTTTGGTAGTTTGTTAAGGTGTCAAAATATAAACTTGGATCTAATTAATCATCACTAGTCGTTAAATTTGTAGCTTTAGCCTTTTTAGAAAATTGACATTAGACAAATTCCTTCTGTCCTCTATTTATGCCAAGCTGGTAGGCTCAGAGCAGCACTTTTTAGAAAATTTTCTAGAGGATAAATGAATATGCTCATGAGCAGCACTTGAACTCAAATATCAGATTTTAATTTATTTCAACTACCTAAGTTGACTTTTGAATTTACTCACATGAATGTACAAATTCATATACTCATATGAATCTACAGCTCACTGACCTTAATCCAAGAAAGGGTCAAAAGCAATTTCATCAAAGACCAAAACAAAACAAAAAAAAATCTGACCTTTAGGGATATAGACATTGCGCTTCAGGCGATAGATGTAGAAGCACCAAAGAAAACCAGATATAAAGTAAAGTAACACCCCACCAATGTAGTTCCTGAGCCAGCCTTGAAACCAATGAGGAAGTGGACCCCACCATGATTCCGGCAAGAACGTACCTAAAACCACTCTATTGTAAAACGATGTCTCCTCTACGAATAAATTCAGGTAGTCGTCCATTTTCCGAGACGACGACGTATGGTCAAAAGGGTTTAAGCAGATTCCGATGGGGATGGTTCGGAGAAGAAAACAAGGAAAATTGAGAAAAAGACAGAATGGGAGAAAATAACAAAGCCTTTTCGTGGGGCAGCACAGCACAGCACAGCACGACAGTGTGTTGTGTCAAGTGATTAAAGTGCGCATCAATTAATTAAATTCCTTGTTGACTTGTCAAGTGGAATGTGTAGTAGCAATATTGGGAATTGGGATTTTTATGAATTACTCCCTCCCGTACAATTTGCTTTGGGCACATTCGTTAAGTAAATACTAAATCTTAGACGAAAATAGTTAGTGTCATTAAACTACTCTTCATTAAATGTTACACCATAATTATAATAGCACTTACTTTTCTTCTCAAATGTGAGGAGTAAATGACTTTTTAGGGATACGTACATAAGGGTAATTTTGGAAAAACAAATTGAATTTTCTCTTGATTATATAAATTGATACTTATTTTGGACCAAAATACAAAAGCAAATTGGTCACTTATTGTGGACCGGAGGAAGTACTAGTTTGCCTGTCTCTTGCTATCAGGCTGACTGCTTGGCCTTTATCGCTCTACCTCATAGCTTTTGCCTAAACTTATGACAAGTCAAAAGTACTACCTTCCAATTTATGTGAATCTGTTTGACTTGGCACGGAGTTTGAGAAAAAATGAAGACTTTTGAAATTTGTGGTCTTAAACAAATCAAAAAGGGGCCAGAGTATTTGTGTGGTTATAAAAGCTTCTCACTAAGGGTAGAATTGTAAGTTTAAGCTAAATTATTTTCAAATTTAGAAAGAGGTCATTCTTTTTTGACGGACCAAAAAGGAAATACGTTCACATAAATTAGAATGGAGGGAGTAGTACGTATAAAAATTGGAGATGTTAGTTAAAAATGAAAATTGTTTAAGCGACATAGTAAAAGCATAAATTAATATTTCAATATTTTTTTAATAAATTTTATTTACAAAATAACTCATTATTGATTTCAAAAGGGAAATCAACCATTTAGAATGTTCTTCCCTTCTTTTTGTTCTTCACCAAGTTTATTTTTATTTCCATTAACTTTTCGACTCTTTCTTTCGCAAATATCATAGAATCCCAAACAAAAAGTGAAGCATTTTATTTTTAATTAAATAATTGAAAAACTTAATAAAAAATTTAATGATAAATAATAAAAAAAAATTACCTAATATTAATTTTAAATATGAAAGAAAAAAATGTATATATCTTTCATAATTTGACGCCATTTTTTAAAAAAAAAAAGGTTAAACAAAAAATGTTTTATAATACTAAGAAAAGAATTTTTAATTGATTAGCCAAACACAAATTGTAATATTTGTAACATTTCCCAAGCACTTTCAAGAAATACTTTTCAGAGTTTGAAAATTTGACGAAACATAATTCATATAAACTTATGTTAAACGAAAAGAAAAGGTACCATGACAATACTTTCTTTTCTATGTTTATGTTATTTTGCGACCTCCACCTCCCCCCTAAGTTTTGTAGCACGGATTCTGAATTGGTATCATCAGTGTTGTTATTTCTATGTCACCTTTGAGACCTCCCCCTCCCCCCCCCCCCCCACCCCCACACACAACACACAAAAAGTACTTTTCTTATTACGGTTTATAGTCCTATTTTGTGAATAACAGCACTCGTTTAAAAAAGAAGAACAAAGAGTTTGGACTGCCAGTGACACATTGAGAATATCTAATTTTGAGTTTTTATGGAAACCAATGGATAAGAGGTTAGAATTCTAATATTAGAGTCAGTAGTTCAACTCTCAATGCCATTTTGACAACTGTTGTCCAGTTAATCTTCTATGTTTTCCTATCAACTATGTGTGATCGAAATTTTAGTTTAAAAGAGAAAAGAGAAGCAGCAGCATTGAGGCTAAGTTGAACTATTAACGAAAAGAGTAAAGGTATTTCTTGCTCTTCTATACTACTTGCGCAGTACACTGCTTTGGGACTCTTAGCCCATTCCTCTTATCAGGCCTTTAACTTGCCACCAGCAATCAGTTTCCATCCGTCTCGCCCTATTTTTCCGAGATTCGTTGGGCTCTAAGCAGAAAGGTAGAAATGTGAAAATAGCATAAGCTAACCAGTTTTCGAATTGGTATTCAATAAATAATTAATATTTGCAAAGTCATTAAAATATATCCATTATTTTATGCGGAGATCCAGCACATTACCAAATTCCAGCATATTATACTGGAATCTCATATGTAAAAAATTTAAATTCAACATATTATGATGTGTTATAAACAATAAAAGAAGAAGAAGAAGAAGAAGAGTGTGCAGAGAAAAGTAAGGAGAGAATTATTATTGATTTGGGATGAATTACAACAGAATCGAACACCTCTATTTATAGAGGAAAAGTGACTTAGCCACCAAGTAGCAAACCCTAAAATCTCTAAAATATAGACATTCACCTTAAGTATAATTCTATTTATAACACTCCCCCTTGAATGTCTATTCAATAAATAATGTGCCTAGTTAAAACCTTAACTAAAATAAAATTCAGTGGGAAAAAATTTCGGTGAAGAAAAAAGAGTACACGTATCTAACAATATGCCTTTTGGTTACCTCGTTAAAAACCTTGCAAGGAAAACTCAGCGGGACAAAACCTTGTAAGATAAAAAAGAGTACAACACGTTTAGCTCCCCTTGATGAGGGCATCAATTCATATCTTTAAGCCTTCGCATTCCAATCTTGTGCACCATCTTCAAAAAATCGTTGGTAGAGATTTGATAGACAATCAGCCATATTAACTTGAATGAATATATTGCACCTTGAAATCATCATTCTTGATAGATAGATAATGTCTTCATATAATGTCGGGAAATGGCTTTTTCAATATCTCCACAGAGGTATTCTCACTATCACATTATCATGCTTATAATTATAGCAAGATACATATGTGCACAAATTACACTTAGGATATGATACTTCAGGACTAAGAATTGTATATGCTTTAAGAGATTTAAATCCTTCAGTGATTGTCATATAAGTCATATAAATAGACTTTAGACGTATATCAAGTTTTCATGTCATGCTAGATATACAAGATAGATAAAAGTGATTGCACACTCTGTTGACTTTACACTTTCAAGTGTTTGAACTACATGTCCAAAACTATATGTCTTTCATATGAAACCAATTCTATTTGAATTTTGTCTCTTCCATTTGGCTAATATTTCTGTGGCTGTATTCGACAGACTTAAGATCCTCGTCTATACTTAGCACTATCATAGATGTCGTCGACGAACATTATATATCGGTTCCAATATATTTTTCATAGAGACATAACATAGAGATCTCTTCATTCATTTCAGGTACTTGAACCTCTCCTGAGGTTTTATAAAATGTTATGTCATGTACTCCTCTAGAGCACTTTCCTCTTTATTATGATCATTTTCTCATCTTTTTTATCAAGGATTTTATTCGAAACTGATTTGTCTATACGCTTTAAGGATACCATAGATTTTGTCCTTCTAGGACTTATTCTAATAGGAGCATTTGTAGTGAGAATATAGTTACTTTCTTTGAGTCAGCAAATGCGTCCGGCATGCTTTGCAATATATTGCAGATGAATTATATTTTTGTGAACTTCAAGTTCATATTATCTTATTCGAGGATCTAGATGTACAAATGATAATTCTTTCCACGTAATTTTTTCTCAACTATTTATCTTGTCTCCCCCTCATGTGAGAAAAACTAACTTGCTTCCTCAACTTTGGAAACTCATCTTTGTGTGTTATGGTGTTAATCAAAATATACACCGCACATCAATAATAATAATAAGATGGAATTATTTGGTTCCTGACCATGAACCACTTGTAAGGGGAGAATGTAATATACTTCTGTATATAACATCTGTCAAACCGATATAGATAACTATGTTCTCATAAGCAATAGTTTAGCTATTAAGTGGAGGCACTAAATAAATTATTTTGCTAAACCAACTGTGATATAACCAACTTATCAAGATGAACTATCTTGAATAAAAAAATTTGGAATATGCTCTAAATTAAATTATTGAGCAAGTTACTTCACAAATATTATATTGCGGGTTTAATAATAATCGCACATGTAACCATCTCATAAATGCATTGTCACGACCCAAATCTTCCTCCGTAAGATGTCGTGACGGTACCTAGTCTCTACGACTAGGTAAGCCTAACATTTGCGGAAAAATGAAAATGAAAACATAAATCTAATAGCTAACTACAACAGATAAATAAATACGGACAGAAATTTCGCTCGGCATATATAATAACCAACTCTCAAAATATACACAAAACTCTCCCAAGATCCGGAACACCATAAGTCACAAGCTTCTGATAATTTGTCAAACTGCCCTATACATCAGTGTCAAAAGAAATAAAAGAGGAATCAACACAAAAGAGATAGAGGGGGACTCCGAGGTCTGCGGACGCGGGCAGATATACCTTGACGTCTCTGGAGCAGCAGCAGCTATGCAACTACAAATGAGGCTGGTAGGAGGTACCTGGATTTGCACACGAAAATATGAGCAGAAGAGTAACATGAGTACACCACAACAGTACCCAGTAAGTGCCAAGCCTAACTTCGGTCGAGTAGTAACGGGGTCAGGTCAGGGCCCTACTGGTATAATAAAAGACTGAAATTTAACAAGAAGGAAGATCACAGAAGAATAACAATACAGTACACAGGAATATCAACATGGGATCTCTCGAGATATCGTCTCGTAGTCCCAGAAGTAAAAGTGCAGGGGGACCTCCCGGGATACGGTCCCGTAATCCTAAAGTAAATGTGCAGGGGGATCTCCCGGGATATCGTATCGTAGTTCCAAAGTAAATATGCAGGGGGATCTCCCGGAATACCGTTCCATAGTCCCAAAATAAATATGCAAGGGGATCTCCCGGAATACCGTTCTGTAGTCCCAAAATAAATACGCAACTCGAACAATGGAGGAAAGAGTACAACAAGAAATCCTACAGTTTAGGATAAGTACAAGTCAAGGAAAAAGCAGGAAATCCACTAAGCATGTTGCACAAAGTTCAGATAAGCATTTTAGGCACGTAGACATGCTACTCTAGGCTAAACAGAATAACTACACATGCTGGTATAACTCAAATAAGAAGAAAACAGGTTATTACTCAGTAAAAATCGGATTTTACGATGAATAGCCCGTGTACGCACTCGTCAGCTGGCGTACAGGCGCTGACATATCAAACAGTACCAAATCCTAAGGGGAGTTCCCCCACAAAAGGTTAGGCAAGCCACTTACCTCGAACCAAGCTCAATCAACCGGTAACAATGCCTTTCCCACGAATATCCGACTCCGAATGGCCCAAATCTAGTCAAAAGCAATTACATACCGTGAATATAACAATTAGAAACTAATCTAATGAATGAAATCAAGACTTAAGCAAGAAATTAGAAAATCGCCCTAAAAAGTCGACCCGGGCCCACGTCTCGGAATTGGGTAAAAGTCACAAAATATGAACACCCATTTACTCACGAGTTCACTCATACCAAAATTATCCAAATCTGATATCAAAGTCCCAATCAAATCTCAAAAACTTAGTTGAAGAACTTCCAATCTTTTTCTTCAAATTTCTCACCCAAATTCCTTAATTTAATGATGAAATCAACTATAGATTAATGGAATACAACCAAAGACGAGTTAAGAATCATTACCCCAAAGTTCTCTCTGAAAAATCCTTGAATTATCGCCTTAATCTGAGCTCTCAATGTCCCAATGGGGTAAAACCCTCGAACCTGCCCAGCGATTTCGCATCTTCGGGCCTATAATCGTACCTGCATTCCGCACCTGCGGAATTTCCCTCGCAGGTGCGGAAATGACTTAAAGGGTTGGGTCCGCATCTGCGATGAAGGGGCCGCACCTGTGAGTGCGCGCTTGCGGAATCTAGCCCGCTTTTGCGGTCTCTCTCCGCACCTGCACTCGTTAGGCGCATCTGCGGGCATCGCAGATGTCGCGCCCCCTTTTTCTCCTCGCAGGGAAGTCCGGGTTTCGACGTTCATGGGGGAACAACTCCTTTTGGGAATTGGGTTTTTAAAGAGTCGCCACCTAACGGATTAAAGTGCGTTAGGACACCTAGAGAGATTAACTCATATAACTGGTTTGCATTACCAGAGATTAGGGTAAGGGCTCGAAATAACCTTGAGGGGAAGGTGTTAGGCACCCCTCACGGTCCACAACGGTGGGTACCGGCCGAACTTAAATTATGTGAATTAGTCTTTAAACAAGTAAACAGTCTTGGCACATATTTGCAAATAAAGTAGTTTCCCTATCTAAATGCATATATGATCAAGGAAGTTCGGATAATGAAAGTAAAGAAGTTTGGACACACATGTGTAAAGAAAAAGGAAGTTTAGATAATTTAAACACATATAGGAATTGGGAAAGGGGAGTCCTAAGTTAATTAGCCTACAAGATCAATCTGTGCAATGCCCGGTAATCCTCCTCAACTAGAGGCTCTACACGTGACATTAGCGCGCAGGTTATCATATCCTTTTACTACCCGTTACCCTCCCCTTAACGATTATATAAGCGAATTTGATTAACGACCCCCAAGCGTGCTGTTATTCGTCCCTTCCTTATGGTCCTGGAGGAGATTAGGACATCTAACTCTGGGCAGTTCTAGACAATCCTAAGGTATCTAAAAGGCAAAAATCTAGGCGACAACGAATAACATATAGGACTGCCAATCAAAGAAGCAAGTAAAAGGCTCATGTTTACCTCCACATATACATAGGCAAATAAACAGCACGCCTCAAACAACTGATTTTAAAGAAGTTCAGCAATCCTAAGAACATGATATCTAGATGAATGTTTCAGATGCCGTGTTTATTTCAAGGGGAGTAGCAGGATCCTAACCAGTTTGCCTACTGGTTTTATAGCCTGTGAAACTTAAGCAGTTTGAACACAGTTAGAACATAGTTCTCAGTTTTACCAGGAAATTAATCACCTAAGGCTTGCCTAGGCGCGGAATTCTATACAGTCACAGTTGCAGGAGCTGTTTAAACAACTTGAGGTTATTCAACCTATACGCATGCTAAATCTAGGTGATACAGATTATACAGGCGATTTGTCATTTGTGTTTGGAGACATGATACCTATATGTGAGCTTGTTTTAAACCTTTTCATGGACAGCTATTGATCGAAATAGACGTGGTTCAAACAGATGCAAACAGAGTTCCTAAGAACATGCTATCTAATGCATACAAGAATGACAGTTTTATTAAGATTGTTAGATAGCAGGATGTCTATGTGACAGTACTTAGGAATTGAGCATGCAACATGGTGAAACAGTAAACGTGAAGGCCCTAAAAGCAGGATGTCTAATGCACAAGTTCAACGTGGTTAGAATGCAAATAAACACAGTAATCCTAGAACATGGCTTCTAATGCAAATTTGCAGAAGATAAAGCCTATAGCATGTTTCCTACCCAGTTTTACCCACAGTATCATACGACTACCCTCCCGTTTCACTAGTTACCCCAACATCTGTTTACAAATAATTAGTACAGACCAGTATTGAATAAATTGCATAAATATAAAATAAACTATAGGGAGCCTGATGCAGGCCCAAAGCAAACATGGGGTACCAGGCCTTCAGTAGTCTCAAATGTCAAAGATTTCATTGCCAAATTTGTGTCTAGGTGTGTCAGAGTTTCCTAAGGACCTCAAGGATCCCGGGCAGTGTTCACACCTAGACTTTTCTCAAATAAAGACTGATTATGTGCAGTGTGGAAGAGCCAGTCCTGAAATGCCAGAGTTCAGAGAGATCTCAAGGATCTCTAAGCAGTACACATACCAGAGGGGCAGAACTTAATAACCTAAGAGTAAGTGAGAGTGCTTGACATAGTTTGAAAGACTTAGTGAAAATAGTTTAGGAGTGAAGAAGGTTTTCTTAGACCAGTATTTTTTTGAGAAAATACTAGTAATGAAAGCCAGTTTCTTTTTAAAAAAAAGAGTATTGACAGCATTTGAAAAACAGTTCAGAAGAGAGCAAATTAAGTAGACAGCCAGTTGGTCATAGAAGGTTCACATTCACAAGTACTATAGCAGGCAGGCTTGCACACAGGGGTGAAAGGGGATTGGGAACATATAGGAATCCCATTGAGGGTACATGAACAGGGGAAGGAGGCATGTAGGCAACATAGAACACTTAGGATCTTCATAGTCTTACTAAATTAACCAGGATAGCAGGCAACTAAACATGGAGCAAATATGTGGAAGACAGAATCAGACACACAAGTAGGGTCATAGCATAATCACATAGTTAAGGGATTGAACATGAATTGCAAACAGGCAAGCATCAGATCATACATTTGAACAAGGAAGAATTTAGGCATACTAGATAAAGCAGTAGATAGGCTAATATAGTTAGACATGCTAATCACATATTGAACAGGACAGTGCTAAGCAAGACAGTGAACAGAAACAAGAATGGAACTTGATGAACTTAAGGCAGTAATGAAACACATAGGGTTTAGCTTTAAAAAATAATCAGGGAAACCCAGTTAAGAAGAGAAAACACAGAATGCGAAGCAAAGGTTGAGCAATATCTAGCTTTGGCTTACATCCAGCTAGACTAATGAATACCACAAGTAGTAGAGAAGAATAGATAGCGTTTAGAGTGTAAGAGAGTTTTTTGAACTAGTGTTCGAGTCTTAAAAGTGAGAATGGAGGAGAGTATATATAGTGGTTAGGAGCAAAACAGAATAAGGTAAAGGAGATCAATCATTCAGCAATTAAGGAAGCCACAGAATCAATTACACACAAATTAGCATAGTTTTCCCTTAATTAAGGGTAATTACCCAACGGTAAAGGGCAGGATACATTTAAGGAAAGGAAAATCAAGTGAGCAATTAGGGGTAAATAGACGGGAGTTCAATTAAGGAAGCAATCTTGAAGAATCAGTAAGTATCACAGCCAATCAAATAAGGTAAGAAAACTAATTAAGGTCGTAAATAAGGGCAATAATCAAGAATCAGCACATAAGAGCAAATCAGTAAATCAGAAATTCGAAATAGTACTGATTTTAAGGGAGAAAGATATAGGTTTCCACAAATAAATAAATGGGCTAAATACAACTTCGTAAACACACAGAAATTAGCCGAGAAATCGACTCAGAGACCCTAATAGAGATGAACTAGGGTAAAAGTTAAAAACAATGAATCTGACTAAGAAAAGCATGTGAATCAAACACAGAACGAAACATTGCACAAGTAACACGAAGAAATCAAAATCGAATCACAATATGAGGAAATTAGGGCTTTAGCCTAAATCGACTATGTTAAGGAAAACTCACATAAATCGGCCAGAAGCACGTAAGAACAGAAGATTAAACATTCAAAATCGGAAAGCTTTTAAAGAAGATGATTTTCAGTAAACCCTAGGTTTTAGGAAAACGAAGAATCAATTGGAAGACCATAAAACTTTCACAAAAACATGTGAGATAGGTTCGATTCGTCTCAGATCTGGACAGATCTGAGAAGGTCAAAGAATAAAAATTAGGATTTTCGAAAGTAAAACAGAGACGGGATCATAGGCTTAGGAATCCATGGTTTTAAGACGAAAATAAGAAGGATCTTAGTCAAAGTCGAACCAAATGGCCTGACATAGGCGAGAAAAACCCAAAGTTGTACACAGACCTGCCTAGGTCCCTTGAGAATCTCCTCATGGATCTTGGAGATGGAGGTACCATAGCACAGAAGGGGCCATTAGAGGCCTGAGGTGGTGAAGAACCATCATAGGAAGGCAGTAGGTGGGTTACGGCGGGGGGGAATTAGGGTTAGAGTTAGAGAGCGTTTGAGAGACGGAGAGAAGGGTGACAGCGGGGGAAAGGGTGAAAATGATTAGGGTTAGAGGGGGTATATGGGTTTAATTATGGTAGGGGAGTCCTGGACCGTTGATCAAAAATGATCAATGGGCAGGATTGGCCAAAGGATTTTGGGTCGGGCAGATAGGGTATTGGGCCTAAGATTTGGGCTAATTTTACAAGGGGTATAGGACTGGTTAATTTTAGGCTAAAATTGAAATAAAAGAGGCTGTTTATTAAATACCAAAAGTAATTGAATAAAAATTAATTTGTAAAATAATTAACTAATTGCCAAAAATGATTTTTATGCATGGAAATATTTTATAAATAATTATTTGGTATTTTAAAATACAATGGACTAATTTCTGGTAAAAAATGATGCAAAAATGTATGCATGTGCTATAATTGCAAAGTTATTTCAATTATAGCCAAAAGATGTCAATTTGACTATTATGAAATAACTGGAACTTAATAAGATCATAAATGGTAATATTAAATCAAGAAATATTTTAAAGATCATCTGTAATGCAATTTTATAATTTTATATGAAGAAAATATTGTGATAAATTAATTAAAAAATGTGAAAATTACGAAAAAATACCCATTGATGCTAATGGGTAGTTTTAAAGGTATATATGCACTTCAAAAATATTATAGGGAGAAATTAGGTATCAACAACTGTCCCTCTTTACCCGGGAAGGATGAAAGAGTTTTCGGGTAAAGAAATGATGGCTAATTTTGACCGAATGGGATGTTTTGAAAGATAGAGGCCGGACTCTGGTCTTTGAGCTGCCTACATATCCCTGGTTTTACAGGAATCAGGCCATGTGTAGTTTCGGATTCATCGGCGGAATATACCGATGAAATCATCGCAAGAACGGACACAAGATTTCGGGATAGGTGAAAGAGTAGTTACGATGAGGGGTTAAGTTTGAGATAGTTGAAGGAACTGGAGCGAGGTTGTTCCTGCTGGGATTGCGGTTGCTTACTGATCACCTGCAGATTAAGAGATGCTACGAACATGTATTTGTGCAAAAATTTAAACATGATGCAGATTCCCTTTTGGACTATGAAAGTTTTCTTCGGACGGTTAAGGATGACGTCCTCAGACCATGATGTCCTGGTCCATGAATTGTTCAGTGAGGGATTCGCATGCCATGAAATGATGTTCTCGGGACATGAAAATGGTGCCTCCGAACCATGACGCCTTTGAATGATGATATGCAAATTTGAGAGATCCTCAGGCCATGGCATGGTGTCTTCCGGCTATGAGGATGATGCCTTTAGACTATGACGCCTTTGGATAGATTGGCGATATTTTAGCCCATAAGATACAATAATAAGATGTTGACAAGACAAGGCTTAGTCTTGCGACATGGAGGGCAGAGCTTAGCCCAATAGAAGAGCAAATAGATAGTACCGGAATAGAGCAACATTTATGCAAGGAGGAACATGGCTTAGTCCCATGTAAATGCAAGGCGGTGCTTAGCCTTATGCAAATATAGAGACAGGAATTAGCCTCATGCAGGATGCGGGACAGGGCTTAGTCCCATGCAAATGGAAGGTAAAGCTTAGCCTTATGCAGATATGGAGGCAGGACTTAGCCTCATGCAGGGTTTGGGACAGGGCTTAGTCCCATGCAAATGGAAGGCAGAGCTTAGCCTTATGCAGAATGGAGGCAGGGCTTAGCCTCATGCAGATGGAGACAGAGCTTAGTCTCATGCAGGATGCGGGACAGGGCTTAGTCCCCTGCAAACGGAAGGCAGTGCTTGGCCTTATGCAAATATGGAGGCAGGGATTAGCCTCATGCAAGATGCGGGACAGGGCTTAGTCCCATGCAAAGAACAAATAGCAAATAAGGGTAGAATGTTTCTTAGCTGGGGATATGTTCAGTGTCCGTTGGCCCGTTTGATAGTGATTTTGCTTCATGTATATATGTTTGCGAATTCTATTGCTACTTCAGATGTGCCTGCGCTCAAAGAAAAATTGTAAGTTTCATAAGGGGGGGTTGGTTCGTGCCTTTGTCTGCTGGCCTTGCTCTGCTCCGTTCTGGAGGCCTTTTTGAGTTTCCCTGGGTAATACCTGACTATTACGGAAATAGAGCTTTTGAAAGTATCCAAT
Source organism: Nicotiana attenuata (assembly GCF_001879085.1). Lineage (NCBI taxonomy): Eukaryota > Viridiplantae > Streptophyta > Magnoliopsida > Solanales > Solanaceae > Nicotiana > Nicotiana attenuata. The sequence continues at coordinate 9,935 of NW_017670979.1, read as the reverse complement.
TATTGATAAAATAGAGTCATTCTAGAAACATATTGAAATATCAAGTAATTTTAGATGAACTAGTGACTGTAACACATTTTAGAGACATTGCAGCTTTCTCGTGTTAGAATTTTGAGGGTCCTCCTCAAAATTCTGCCCCAGTTTGGTAGATGATCCTTCAACCGTTTGCGAGTAATGAAGCTTGTTGAACCTTCTTCAGAATTTTGAGAATCCTTCTCAAAATTCTGCCCCAATTTCTGATCCTGGGGGGGGGGGGGGGAATGGAAATTTTATTATGATATGACCGAAACCACAGGGCTGCCTATGTATCCCCTCTTAAACGGGAATCAGGCAAGCGTAGTTCAATTACATCATGTGAATCTGAAACATCTAAGCATAATATCTTTTAACTGCGTCTGAATTGATTGGTTTTGGCCAAATCTCTCCGTCCATTTCTGCAAGTATGAGCGCTCCTCCTGTTAGCACCCTGTGAACCATATAAGGACCTTGCCACTTGGGAGAGAATTTCCCTTTGGCTTCATCTTGATGTTGGAAGATCTTCTTCAGCACCAGCTGTCCTGGTGCAAATTGCCTTGGTTTGACCCTTTTGTTGAAAGCTCTGGACATTCTGTTCTGATAAAGCTGACTGTGACATACCGCGTTCATTCTTTTTCCATTTATAAGGGCCAATTGTTCGTATCAGTTCCTTATCCATTCTGCATCGCTGAGTTCTGCTTCCTGTATGATCCTTAATGAAGGAACCTCTACCTCGACTGGGATGACAACTTCGGTACCATAAACCAGCATGTAGGGAGTTGCCCCGGTTGATGTACGAACTGTAGTGCGGTATGCCATTGCTTGTGGTTTTCTACCATCTTCCTTAGTATGTTCTTGATGTTTTTGTTGGCGACTTCTACGGCTCCGTTCATCTGAGGTCTGTATCCTGTGGAGTTCTTGTGCTTGATTTTGAAAGTTTCACACATGGATTTCATCAGATCACTGTTGAGATTGGCGGCATTATCAGTGATAATAGACTCGGGAACTCCAAATCGGCAGACAATACGATCCTTGACGAAGTCTGCGACGACTTTCTTAGTCACAGCTTTGTAGGAAGCAGCCTCTACCCATTTTGTGAAGTAGTCAATGGCTACCAGATTAAACCTGTGCGCGTTTGAAGCGGTGGGCTCGATAGTACCGATGACATCCATTCCCCAGGCGACGAATGGCCAAGGTGAGCTTGTTGCATTGAGCTCATTTGGCGGCACTTTTATCATGTCGGTATGCACCTGACATTGGTAGCATTTGCGGACATACTGGACGAAATCTGTCTCCATGGTCATCCAAAAGTAACCGACCCTAAGTATCTTCTTGGCCAAAACAAAGCCATTCATACGGGCCGCAGGTCCCAGCATGTATTTTCTCAAGTAGTTTAGAAGCCTCTTTTACGTCGACACATCTTAGCAATCCCAAATCAGGAGTTCTTCTGTACAAATTTCCTCTGCTGTGGAAAAAGTGATTGGCCAATCTCCGGAGTGTGCATTTTTGAGTGTGGTTTGCATGATCCGGGTATTCTCCTTTCGCCAAATACTCCTTGATGTCATGGAACCAAGGTTTTCCATCCGTCTCTTCCTCGACGTGAGCACAGTAAGCCAGTTGATTATGGATTCTCACTGGGATGGGATCAATGAAATTTTTATCCGGATGCTGTATCATGGATGACAAAGTGGCCAAAGCATCAGCAAACTCGTTCTGAATTCTGGGAACATGGCGAAACTCTATCTTCGTGAACCTTTTCCTCAATTCCTGCACATGGTGCAGATATGGCAATATCTTGGAATTCTTGGTGGCCCACTCTCCTTGTACCTGGCGCATAAGCAAATCTGAATCACCGATTACTAGTAGCTCCTGAACATTCATATCGATCGCCATGTTGAGTCTTAGTATGCAGGCTTCATACTCTGCCATGTTGTTGGTGCAGGGAAATCTGAGTTTAGCAGATACCGGTTAATGTTGACCTGTTTCTGATACCAAAACCGCTCCAATGCCTACTCCCTTGAAATTTGCGGCTCCATCAAAGAACATACTCCAACCGTCGTATGCGTCGGTAATGTCCTCCTCTACGAATGACACCTCTTCATCAGGAAAATACATTTTCAAGGGTTCGTATTCTCCTCCCACAGGATTTTCAGCAAGATGGTCTGCCAATGCTTGTCCTTTGACCACCTTTTGAGTTACGTAGACGATATCGAACTCACTTAACAGTATCTGCCACTTGGCTAACTTCCCAGTCGGCATGGGTTTCTGAAATATGTACTTCAGGGGGTCCATCCTGGATATGAGGTATGTGGTATAGGCACAGAAGTAATGCCTCAACTTCTAGGCCGTCCAAGTCAAAGCACAGCAAGTGCGTTCCAACAGAGAGTATCGTGCTTCATAAGGTGTGAATTTCTTACTTAGGTAGTATATGGCTTGCTCCTTTCTCCCTATCTGGCTTGCTCCTTTCTCCCTGTCTCGACATGTTGCCCCAGGACGCATCCGAAGGCTCCATCTAATACAGATAGATAGAGCAGCAAAAGTCTGCCTGGCTTTGGTGGGACCAAGATCAGTGGTGTGGACAGGTACTCCTTGATTTTGTCGAAAGCTTTCTGACAATCCTCGGTCCAACTTGTCTCGGCATCTTTCCTCAGCATCTTAAAGATGGGTTCACATATGACTGTGGACTATGCTATGAAGCGACTGATGTAGTTGAGACCTCCGAGGAAGCTCATCACATCCTTTTTGCTCCTAGGCGGCGGTAACTCCTGAATAGCTTTAGCTTTAGACAGGTCTAGCTCAATCCCTCGACGACTGACAATGAATCCCAGTAACTTTCCTGCGGGAACCCCGAATGCACACTTTGCGGGGTTCAGTTTCAAGTTGTACCTCCTTAACCTGTCGAAGAACTTTCTCAAGTCCGCTATGTGATCCGCGGCCCTCTTGGATTTGATAATGACGTCGTCCACATACACCTCTATTTCTTTGTGTATCATATCATGGAATATGGTTGTCATGTCTCTCATGTAAGTAGCCCCAGCATTCTTTAGACCAAATGGCATCATCTTGTAGCAGTATACCCCCCATGGTGTAATAAAAGCTGTTTTCTCTGCGTCTTCTTCATCCATCCAGATTTGGTGATAACCTGCAAAGCAATCTACAAAGGATTGGAGTTCATGCTTGGCGCAATGTCGATCAGGATGTGTATATTTGGCAGCGGAAAGTCATCCTTGGGACGTGCTCTGTTTAAGTCTCGATAGTCAACACATACCCTGACCTTCCCATCTTTCTTCGGAATTGGTACAATGTTGGCTAACCAGGTTTGGTACTCAACCACCCTGAGGACTTTGGCTTTGATCTGCTTAGTAACCTCCTCCTTGATTTTCAAGCTCATATCTGGTTTGAATTTTTTGAGCTTCTGCTTCACCGGCGGACATATGGGACTAGTAGGCAACTTGTGAGCCACTATGGATGTGCGCAAACCGGTCATGTCATCATACGACCATGCGAAGATGTCCTCATATTCCTTTAAGAAACGAATGTACTCTTCTTTCTCTGTTGGTGATAAGTGAATGCTGATGCGAGTCTCCTTGACGGTTTCGGCGTCTCCCAAATTTACTGCTTCGGTTTCGTCCAGGTTGGACTTAGGCTTATTCTCAAAGTTCTCAACCTCCCTGACAACTTCCTCAAGTATTTCATCTTCTTCATTCGAGTCACTATCCTTATATTGCGTTGCCTCATTACATGTCATAGTCACCGGTTCATCAGGAAAAGTAATAATAATGTTGTAGAAAGAAAAGTGTGAAAGGTAATGATGAATAATAAATAACAATGCATTAATTAGAACTGGAAACATCCAAAACAAGTACGGCTCGATGAACCGAGCATTTATTTGAAAGAAGTAAGTCTTTAAAAACAAAATTACTGAAAATCTTAGATGCCTAGCATGGCTATAGAAATAAAATTAAGTTTATTGCCAAGCTACCCAGGGACTCGGCGGGCCGGGGATGGTGTGGCAGTCCAGTTCCTGAGAAAAACTCCCTTCTCTACAGTCTGAATGGTGATGCCTTCTTCCTCCTCCTCCTCAACTATTGCACTGCATTGTATCATCTATTCTGACTTTTCCTTTGCTTTTAGGATCACTTGGAAGAGGAGGATGTGGAAGACCTTTAAGTATGCTGATGATGCCAGTATATGCGAATCGATCTTAGGGGATGGGAATAAAGAATAAAGAAAAACAAAAGGTAAACAAGTCATTAAGGGTTCTGAAATGTTTGCAGTATTTAAACACCTATTACGGGAATGTAATTCGCGTCCTAATTTGGGGGCCTCGTTATGCCCGAGGTAGGCCTAGCGACAAATAGATGTGGAGAAATTCAGTGCCAATAATTGCCTCATTTCATTAATGTAAAAAATAAACGACCCAAAACGACACTAAATAAGATAATGTTATTAATGGCACTTGGCCTTATTACATTCGAGTTTCACAACGATCGCAAAAAAATAGATAAACCTAATCTACTTTGTCCCAGAAGGACCTTCTCTATATTTGACCCTTGGTGGGAGATTTTTCCACCACTCCGGCAGAAAAAGTGGGATATATTGAACCATGCTGAACCTGGGGACTTCTTTCCTCATTTTCTGCAAAACAAAATATAGGTTAGGCCATTTCCCCCTCCAGGTTCGTCTATTTATACAACAATGATTAGCATATTGGCACTTACTTCTCCAAATTAATGCACACAATCGTGGTTACGTCCGTTGGGATTTGTGAAAAACCCGATGGACTTTTGGACAAGGCTTGTGCTAAAGGGTTATTATGCGGATAACATATTAACCCGGCTAGGTTTGACCATGATGCATGTACAATTAATCAGAGTAAGGCTGCTATAGAGGTCTAGACTAGGACCCTCAAGCGGACAACTTGAGGGGGAAAGGCACGGAATCGTCGAACGCACCGCTGATCGACTAGTTTTACCGCAAATACGCCTTTCCAAATTTAAAGGGTGATATATAGGAAGAGCGCAAACACTCATCGAGCGTTGCTATAGGATTGATTACGCACGAGTGGAATATGATGTTGAGCATGATTTATTCAACAATAAATAACATGTTGTCAAGTATTTGTACGTAAATAAAAATAATAAATGCAGTATTTAAATAATTGAAAGACAGTTACGGAAAAAGAAAACAAAGAGACAAGTCAGTTTCAGGAAAATAAAGAAATCATAAATATGCAGTTAAATCCAAATAAAGGGGAAAGGGTACACGGGATAAAGCATGCTTGGACTAATTTACAAAAATAAGTTCGTTATGGTAAGAGCCTAAAATTTCCCCAGCGGAGTCGTCATGCTGTCGCGCCCTCTTTTTCTCCTCGCGGAGAAGTCCGGGTTTCGGCGTTCATGGGGGAACAACTCGTTTCCTTTTGGGAATTGGGTTTTTGAAGAGTCGCCACCTAACGGATTAAGGTGCGTTAGGACACCTAGAGCAATTAACTCATATAACTGGTTTGCATTACCAGAGATTAGGGTAAGGGCTCGAAATAACCTTGAAGGGAAGGTGTTAGGCACCCCTCGCGGTCCACAACGGTGGGTCCCGGCCGAACTTAAACTATGTGAATTAGTCTTTAAAAAAGTAAACAGTCTTGGCACATATTTGCAAATAAAGTAGTTTCCCCTATCTAAATGCATATATGATCAAGGAAGTTCGGATAATGAAAGTAAAGAAATTTGGACACACATGTGTAAAGAAAAAGGAAGTTTAGATAATTTAAACACATATAGGAATTGGGAAAGGGGAGTCCTAAGTTAATTAGCCTACAGGATCAATCTGGGCAATGCCCGGTAATCCTCCTCAACTAGAGGGGCTACACGTGACATTAGCGCGCAGGTCATCAAATCCTTTTACTACCCGTTATCCTCCCCTTAACGGTTATATAAGCGAATTTGATTAATGACCCCTAAGCGTGCTGTTACCCGTCCCTTCCTTATGGTCCTGGAGGAGCTTAGGACATCTAACTCTGGGCAGTTCTAGACAAACCTAAGGTATTTAAAAGGCCAAAATCTAGGCAACAACGAATAACATATAGGACTGCTAATCAAAGAAGCAAGTAAAAGGCTCATGTTTACCTCCACATATACATAGGCAAATAAACATCACGTCTCAAACAATTGATTTTGAAGAAGTTCAGCAATCCTAAGAACATGATATCTAGATGAATGTTTCAGATACAAGATTATGCCGTGTTTATTTCAAAGGGAGTGGCAGGATCCTAACCAGTTTGCCTACTGGTTTTATAGCCTGTGAAACTTAAGTAGTTTGAACACAATCAGAACATGTTCTCAGTTTTACCAGGAAATTAATCATCTAAGGCTTGCCTGGGCGCGAGATTCTACATAGTCACAGTTGCAGGAGCTGTTTAAATAGTTTGAGGTTATTCAACCTATAGGCATGTTGAATCTAGGTGATACAGATTATACGGGCGATTTGTCATTTGTGTTTTGAGACATGATACCTATACGTTAGCTTGTTTTAAACCTTTTCATGTACAACTACTGATTTAATCGAAATAGACATGGTTCAAACAGATGCAAACAGAGTTCCTAAGCACATGGTATCTAATGCATACAAGAATGACAGTTTTATTAAGATTATTAGATAGCAGGATGTCTGTGTGACAGTACTTAGGAATTGAGCATGCAACATGCTGAAGCAGTAAACGTGAAGGCCCTAAAAGCAGGATATCTAATGCACAAGTTCAACATAGTTAGAATGAAAATAAACACAGTGATCCTAGAACATGGCTTCTAATGCAGATTTGCAGAATGTAAAGCCTACAGCATGTTTCCTACCTAGTTTTACCCACAGTATCATACAACTACCCACCCGTTTCACTAGTTACCCCAGTATCTATTTACAAATAATTATTACAGACCAAAATTGAATGAATTACATAAATACAATATAAATTAAACTATAGGGAGCGTGATGCAGGCCCAAAGCAAACCTGGGGTACCAGGCCTTTAGTAGTCTCAAATGCCAAAGATTCATTACCACATTTGTGTCCAGGTGTGTCAGAGTTCCCTAAGGACCTCAAGGATCCCGGGCAGTGCTCACACCCAGACTTTTCTCAAATAAAGACTGATTAGGTGCAGTGTGGAAGAGCCAGCCCTGATATGCCAAAGTTCAGAGAGATCTCAAGGATCTCTAAGCAGTACACATACCAGAGGGCAGAACATAATAACCTAAGAGTAAGTGAGAGTGCTTGACATAGTTTGAAAGACTTAGTGAAAACAGTTTAGGGGTGAAGAAGGATTTCTAGACCAATTTTTGATAAAATACTAGTAATGAATGCTAGTTTTTAAAAGAATACTGACAGCATTTGAAAAACAGTTCAAAAGAGAGCAAATTAAGTAGACAGCTAGTCGGTCATAGAAGGTTCAAGTTCACAAGTACTATGGCAGGCAGTCTTGCACCCAGGGGTGAAAGGGGATTGGGAACATATAAGAACCTTATTGAGGGTACATGAATAGGGCAGGGAGGCATGTAGACAACATAGAACACTTAGGATCTTCATAGTTTTACTAAATTAGCCGGGATAGCAGGCAACTAAACATGGAGCAAAAATGTGGAAGACAGGATCAGACACACAAGTAGGGTCATAGCATGATAACATGGTTAAGGGATTGAACATGAATTTCAAACAGGCAAGCATCAGATCATACATTTGAACAAGTAGAATTTAGGCATGCTAGATAAAGCAGTAGGTAGGCTAGTATAGTTAGACACGCTAATCACAAATTGAACAGGACAGTGCTAAGCAAGACAGTGAACAGAAACAAGAATGGAACTTATAATTGATGAACTTAAGGCAGTAATGAAACACATAGGGTTTAGCTTTTAAAAAAATAATCAGGGACATACCAGTTAAGAAGAGAAAACACAGAAAGCGAAGCAAATGTTGAGCAATATCTAGCTTTGGCTTGCAGCCAACTAGACTAGTGAATACCACAAGTAGTAGAGAAGAACAGATAGCTTTTAGAGTGTAAGAGAGTTTTTTGAACTAGTGTTCGTGTGTTAGAAATGAGAATAGAGGAGAGTATATATAGTGGTTAGGAGCAAAACAAAATAAAAGGAGATCAATCATTCACCAATTAAGGAAGCCACAGAATCAATCACACAAAAATTAGTGTAGTTTTCCCTTAGTTAAGGGTAATTACCCAACGGTAAAGGGCAGGATACATTTAAGGAAAGAAAATCAAGTGAGCAATTAGGGGTAAATAGACGGGAGTTCAATTAAGGAAGCAATCTTGAAGAAACAGTAGGTATCACAGCTAATCAAATAAGTAAGAAAACAAATTAAGGTAGTAAATAAGGGGAATAATCAAGAATCAACGCATAAGTTTTACAGAGCAAATCAGTAAATCAGAAATTCAAAATAGTACTGATTTTAAGGGAGAAAAATATAGGTTTCCAAAAATAAACAAATAGGCTATATACAACTTCGTAAAGACACAGAAATCAGTCGAGAAGTCGACTCAGAAACCCTAATAGAGATGAACTAGGGTAAAAGTCAAAAATAATGAATCTGACTAAGAGAAGCATGTGAATCAAACACAGAACGAAATATTGCACAAGTAACACGAAGAACTCAAAATCGAATCACAATATGAGAAAATTAGGGCTTTAGCATAAATCGACTAGGTTAAGTCAAACTCAACATATATCAGTCGGAAGCACATACGAACAGAAGATTAAACATTCAAAATCAGAAAGCTTTTAAAGAAGATGATTTTCAGTAAACCCTAGTTCTTAGGAAAAACGGCGAATCAATTGAAAAACCATAAGACTTTCACAAAACATGTGAGATAGGTTCGATTCATCTCAGATATGGACAGATCTGAGAAGGTCAAAGGATAAAAATTAGGGTTTTCGAAAGTAAAACAGAGACGGGGTCATAGGCTTAGGAATCCGTGGTTTTAAGACGAAAATAAGAAGGATCTTACTCAAAGTCGAACCAAATGGCGTGACACAGGCGAGAAAAACCCAAAGGTGTACACAGACCTGCCTAGGTCCCTTGAGAATCTCCTCAAGGATCTTGGAGATGGAGGTACCATAGCATAGAAGGGGCCATTAGAGGCCTGAGGTGGCAGAGAAACATCGTAGATTAGGGTTTAGGGTTAGAGAGCGTTTGAGAGACGGAGAGAAGGGTGACAGCAGGGGAAAGGGTGAAAATGATTAGGGTTAGAGGGGGGTATATGAGTTTAATTATGGTAGGGGAGTCCTGGACCGTTGATCAAAAATGATCAACGGGCAGGATTGGCCAAAGGGTTTTGGGTCGGGCAGATAGGGTATTGCGCCTAAGATTTGGGCTAATTTTATAAGGGGTATTGGGCTGGTTAATTTTAGGCTAAAATTGAAATAAAAGAGGCTGTTTATTAAATACCCAAAGTAATTGAATAAAAATTAATTTGTAAAATAATTAACTAATTACCCAAAAATGATTTTTATGCATGGAAATGTTTTATAAATAATTATTTGGTATTATAAAATACAATGGACTGATTTCTGGTAAAAAATAATGCAAAATGTATGCATGGGCTATAATTGCAAAGTTATTACAATTATAGCCAAAAGATGCCAATTTGACTATTATGAAATAGTTGGAACTTAATAAGATCATAAATGGTAATATTAAATCAAGAAATGTTTTAAAGATCATCTGTAATTTTGTAATTTTATATGAAGAAAATATTGAGATAAATTAATTAAAAAATGTAAAAATTATGGAAAAATACCCATTGATGCTAATGCTTAGTTTTAAAGGTATATATGCACTTCAAAAATATTATAGGGAAAAATTGGGTATCAACAGCTGGCCCTCTTTATCTGGGAAGGATGAAAGAGTTTTCGGGTAAAGAAAT
>NW_017670978.1:363463-392266 GCF_001879085.1 Nicotiana attenuata | reverse complement strand
CCCTCCACCTCCTCCTCCTCCAAGTCCTATCAAAAGCAAGAACAAAGCAAAAATGGAGGACGTGAACAACATCGGAAAGGAGAACTCAGCTGAAAGGGTAGAGGTTCCTCAGGGTATTCAGGTGTCCAAAGAAAGTGCCGCCCAGCTCGAACAGAAGCTACTGAAATTTCAAGAAGAACTAGACCAAGTCAAGAACTTGGCGAGCTTGTCATTCTCCCTCACTACTCCAGACGTCAACTTTCCCAATGCTCAACACCCCATACCTCCACAGAACATCCCGAAGTCGCAGAAACAACCCGCTACTCATCAAAATTGCAACACATGTCACAACAACACCCCACTCCTCATCCCTGAACCATCAAATGATCATCCCCACCACACTCCCATCTATGTGGAAACCATGCCACCATACACTTAACCTATTTCAAGCACACCAGAGTCTGATGACAAAGACTCTCTCATCAAGAACTTGGCCGCAGAACTTAGGAGATTGACTAGTCGAGTCCAGGGTGTTGAAGGAAACAAAGGTATTGAGGGGTTGAATTATGAGGATCTTTGCATTCAGCCAGACGTCGAACTTCCCGAGGGGTACAAACCTCCTAAGTTTGAAATGTTTGACGGCTCAGGGGATCCTAGAGTCCACTTAAGGACATACTGTGATAAGCTAGTCGGCGTAGGAAGAGATGAAAAGATTCGCATGAAACTCTTCATGAGAAGTTTGAAAGGCGATGCGCTATCTTGGTACATCAGCCAAGATCCAAAGAATAGGACAAGCTGGGTAGGAATGGCATCCGATTTCATGGACAGGTTCAGATTCAATACAGAAAATGCACCAGATGTGTTTTACATTCAGAATTTAAAGAAGAAACCTACAGAAACGTTTCGCGAGTATGCCACTCGTTGGAGGTCAGAGGCTGCTAAGGTTCGACCTGCTTTAGGGGAAGAACAGATGAACAAGTTTTTCGTCAGGGCTCAGGATCCGCAATACTATGAAAGATTGATGCTGATGGAGAACCATAAATTTTCTGACATCATCAGGCTGGGAGAAGGATTGAAGAGGGCATCAAAAGTGGTACGGTCACTAACTTTGAAGCTTTGCAAGCCACCAATAAGGCTCTGCAGTCCGGTGGTACATCCAAGAAAAAGGATGTGAGTGCCGTGATGGTTGCACAGAGAACCAAGTCCCCAGCAAAATACCAAGCCTACCCGGTACCCCCTCTCACATACCAGCCTATCCCCAATTACCAAGCACCTCCGCCCTCTTACCAAATTCCATCACCTGCTTACCAATCATCTCTCGCCCCCATATATCAACCTACCTCACCAAGATATTCCCAACCCGCACCCATCTACCAAGCCTATAATGCTCAGCCTTCTCACTACCAATCACCTCCCGCCCGCTAAAACTTCCCCAGGCCACGCCCTAATTTCGACCGTAGACTTCCCAAGCAATACACCGCCATCACCGAACCAATCGACCAGCTATATGAAAGACTCAAAGCAACCGGTTACGTCACCCCAATCCCTGCCATAACTCCAGAAAATCCTTCCCAATGGGTCAATCCAAACAAAACCTGTGCATACCATTCCGGCATGAAAGGGCATACCATTGATGAGTGCCGATCTTTGAAAGACAAAATCCAAGCTCTAATTGACAACAAAATCATTGTGGCGAAGGAGCCTGCTCCTAATGTTCGCAACAATCCCTTGCCTAATCATAAGGGTGGAGGCGTGCATATGATCGAAGTAGAAGATGATTGGGACCCCAAAGGGTCAATTGGATTGATTGCCGAAGGTGACGAGCCCAAGAAACCAACAGTCACACTGAATCTAATCGTAGTCCAGATCCAGCCCTCTGGGGATGCTGAAGTAAACATGTCCGTGCCTCTCGAGTTTAAAACACCGTCATCCACAAAGACCGCAGAGCTAATTGAGGTGGAGTTTGGGTCTCCGAAAGTACCATTTGAAGTTGCTGTATTACCTCCCAAAACAAGGGTGCCCATTCCTGTAGCAATGTCAGCCATAACGCCATTCCATACACAGGCCATTCCTTGGGATTACACCACTGAGGCAAGAAGGAAGGGGAAAACTAGGTATGGAGAAGCAATTGCAGCACATGGTATGACCAGAACCGGCAGAATTTATACTCCGGAGCACTTAGTTGAATCAAATAAGCAGGCCTCTGGACGGCCCATTGAAACTGGGCTCGATGATCTCTGGCGGAAGATACAGGCGAAAGAATACTCAGTTGTCGATCAATTAAATAAAACACCAGCGCAGATCTCCATTCTAGCTCTACTGCTGAGCTCCGAGACACATAAGAATGCTCTGATGAAGATACTGAGCGAGGCGTATGTACCTAGTAACATAACTGGAGGAGAGATGGCAAACATGGTCGGGCAGATATTGGAGAGTCATAAGATCACATTCCACGAGGATGAGTTGCCCCCTGAAGGTTTAGGCCACAACAAAGCGTTGCACATCTCTGTGCAATGCGAAGACTATTTCATCACCAGGACTTTGATTGATGGAGGGTCCAGCCTCAACATTTGTCCATTGGTGACCCTCAGAACATTGGGGAAGAGTCTACATGAAATCAAGGATGGGGCTATCAACGTCAAAGCTTTTGATGGTTCCCAAAGGTCCATTATTGGGGAGATCAGTTTATGTCTGCAAATGGGACCAACTTGGTTCGATGTTGATTTTCAAGTAATAGACATCCCAGCATCATACAACTTATTACTGGGACGACCTTGGATCCACGCCGCTGGAGCTGTAGCATCAACCCTACACCAGGCAGTGAAATTCGAGTGGAATCACCAGGAGGTGATTATTCATGGTGACGGAAGTAACCCCATATACAGTCGCCAAATCATCCCAGTGATTGAAGGAAGAAGGAAGCTAGGAGGAGAAACCTACCACCAGATTGAGCGAGTCAACGCCGTGGACAAAGATAAGTGGTGGGATAACAAGATAGAAAGTATACTGAATTGGAGCGGGTATGAACCTAGCAAAGGGCTCGGCAAGAACCTCCAAGGAATCACCAAGCCTATCAAACTGAAGAAACATGGCACCACTTTCGGGTTAGGGTATGGATATACTTGGCAAGAATTCAAGAACTGGTCGCCACCATGGCGCGGCCCTTACTACCCGCTGGAGCACCCAATACCCTGCCTGGAGCAAACTTTCCAGCTAGCAGACATCATATATGGGTCAGAGGAAGATGAAACATTGGTAGCAATGAAGAACCTATTCTTGGAATATGACAATATGGACTGTCATGTCATTCTCGAGGAGGAAGGGGAGGAAGGCCCTTCCATACAAGTTGTGAGCCGAGGAGCGCGCCTCAACAATTGGTCCATCAGAACCACCAAGGCCTAGAAAGCGTCGGGGTAGCAAGGCTGAACAAAGCACTATGCATTATCTTTTACTTTTTTGCTAGTTGATTTCCCTGTAGTATTATCTTTAAAATTTTGAAAAGAGCTGCGATGTTCAAAACGATTTCGGAATTTATCAAAGTATTTCAGTTTCTTAAGTCTCGCTCTTATTATTTTTCTCTATCATTTATTTTATTTTACACAGCATTACTATTACTTATCTTGATGAACCGACGAGTGTGACATGCGACGAGGTAACGCAACAAACGGATATAGACTCAGAAGAGGATGAGATACCAGAAGAGATCGTTAAAGAGGTCGAGGACTTTGAGAATAGACCTAAGTCTAACCTGGACGAAACTGAGGTCGTCAACCTGGGGAATACAGAGAATGTCAAGGAAACGCGCATTGAAGAGTACACGGAGTTCTTAAAAGAATATGAGGACATATTTGCCTGGTCGTATGATGATATGACCGGTCTCAGTACATCTATTGTAGCTCACAAACTGCCAACAGACCCAACATGTCCGCCGGTAAAGCAGAAACTCAAAAAGATCAAGCCAGATATGAGTTTGAAAATCAAGGAAGAAGTTACCAAACAAGTCAAAGCCAAGGTCCTCAGGGTAGTGGAGTACCTAACATGGTTAGCCAACATTGTGCCAGTGCCAAATAAGGACGTGAGGGTCAGAGTCTGTGTCGACTACCGGGACCTCAACTGGGCCAGTCCGAAAGACGACTTCCCCTTACCGAACATACACATCCTGATCGACAACTGCGCCAAGCACGAGCTGAAGTCATTCGTCGATTGTTTTGCCAGATATCATTAGATATGGATGGACGAAGAAGACGCGGAGAAAATGACTTTCATCACGCCGTGGGGAATGTATTGTTACAAGATGATGCCGTTTGGATTGAAAAATGTTGGGGCCACCTACATGAGGGCCATAACTACTATTTTCCATGACATGATACACAAAGAGATCGAGGTGTATGTAGACGACGTCATCATCAAATCCAAGAGAGCCACTAATCACATGGAAGATCTGAGGAAGTTCTTCAACAGACTGAGAAGGTACAACTTGAAACTGAATCCCGCCAAATGTGTGTTCGGGGTTCCCGCCGAAAAACTGCTTGGGTTCATCGTAAGTCGCCGAGTAATAGAACTGGATCCATCAAAGGTTAAAGCCATTCAGGAATTGCCACCGCCAAAGAACAAGAAAGAGGTTATGAGTTTCTTGGGGAGACTCAACTACATCAGCCGGTTCATAGCCCAGTTCACTGTCATTTGTGAACCAATCTTTAAGATGTTGAAAAGGGACGCCGCCACTAAATGGACTAATGATTGTCAAAAGGCCTTCGACAGAATCAAGGAATACCAGTCAACGCCGCCAGTCCTGGTTCCGCCCGAACCGGGTAGACCGCTATTGCTCTACCTTGTAGTACTGGATGGGGCATTCTGCTGTGTTTTGGGACAACATGATGAAACAGGGAGAAAGGAGCAAGCCATCTACTATCTCAGCAAGAAGTTCACCCCGTATGAGGCCCGTTATTCCCTGCTAGAGCGCACGTGTTGTGCTCTGACTTGGGTAGCTCAGAAGTTGAGGCATTATTTTTGTGCCTATACCACTTATCTCATATCAAGGATGGATCTGCTAAAGTACATCTTTCAGAAGCCCATGCCCATGGGCAAGCTAGCCAAATGGCAAATCCTGCTGAGTGAATTCGATATTGTCTACGTGACCCAGAAAGCGATCAAAGGACAAGCACTGGCCGATCATCTTGCCGAAAACCCCGTGGGTGGAGAATACGAGCCTCTAAATACGTATTTTCCTAACGAGGAGGTCTCTTTCATAGGAGAAGACATTGCAGAATCCTATGATGGCTGGAGAATGTTCTTCGACGGAGCAGTAAACTTTAAAGGAGTTGGCATAGGAGCAGTTCTAGTATGAGAAACAGGTCAGCATTATCCGGTGTCCGCCAAACTCAGGTTCCCGTGCACCAGCAACATGGCCGAGTATGAAGCCTGCATCTTGGGGCTCAAGCTGGCCATTGACATGAACGTTCAGGAGTTACTAGTGATCGGGGATTCCGACTTGCTCATACATCAGGTTCGAGAAGAGTGGGCAACCAAGAACTCCAAGATACTCTCATACTTGCATCACGTACAGGAGTTGAGGAAGAGGTTTACAAAGACAGAATTCCGGCATGTCCCCAGAGTCCAGAATGAGTTCGCTGATGCATTAGCCACTCTATCATCCATGATTCAGCATCCAGATAAGAACTTCATTGATCCTATCCCGGTAAAAATCCAGGATCAACCCGCTTACTGTGCTCATGTCGAGGAAGAAGCAGATGGAAAACCATGGTTTCATGACATTAAGAAGTATTTGTCAACAGGAGAGTATCCAGAACTCGCGAACACTACTCAAAAGCGCACACTGCAGAGGCTATCCAATCACTTCTTTCACAGCGGAGGAATCCTGTATAGGAGGACTCCCGATTTGGGATTACTAAGATGTGTCGAAGCAAAGGAAGCATCCAGGTTGTTGGAAGAAGTTCATGCAGGGACCTGTGGTCCGCATATGAATGATTTTGTCTTAGCCAAGAAAATACTCCGGGCCGGTTATTTCCGGATGAATATGGAGACGGGCTGCATCCAGTATGTTCGGAGATGCCATCGCTGCTAGATTCATGTAGACATGATAAAGGTGCCTCCTAACGAGCTCAATGCAACAAGCTCACCATGGCCATTCGCCGCTTGGGGAATGGATGTCATCGGACCTATCGAGCCCGCCGCATCAAACGGGCATAGGTTCATTCTAGTGGCAATTGATTATTTCACCAAATGGGTTGAAGCAGCATCGTATAAGGCAGTACAGACTTTGTCCGCGACCGTATCATTTGCCGGTTCGGCGTTCCAGAGTCAATCATCACTGATAATGGTTCAAATCTCAACAGTGATTTGATGAGGGCAATGTGTGAGACGTTCAAGATTAAGCACAGGAATTCTACAGCCTACAGACCTCAGATGAATGGAGCTGTAGAAGCAGCCAATACGAACATCAAGAAAATACTAAGGAAAATGATAGAAAAACACAAGCAATGGCACGAAAACCTATCATTTGCTCTGTTGGGATACCGTACCACAGTCCGCACATCAACTGGGGCAACTCCTTATATGCTGGTTTACGGTACCGAGGCAGTCATCCCAGCCGAAGTAGAGATTCCCTCTCTGAGGATTATACAGGAAGTGGAACTTGAAGATGCAGAATGGGTAAAAAGTCGCTATGAGCAGTTAGCCCTCATAGACGGGAAAAGACTAAACGCAGTTTGTCATGGTAAATTGTATCAGAACAGGATGTCCATAGCCTTCAACAAAAGGGTCAGACTGAGATAATTCACGCCAGGACAGCTAGTACTGAAGAAAATTTTTCCGCATCAGGATGAAGCCAAAGGAAAGTTCTCTCCTAACTGGCAAGGCCCGTACATGGTTCATCGGGTCCTAACAGGAGGGCCCCTCATACTCGCAGAGATGGATGGAGAAGTCTGGCCAAAGCCAATTAATTCAGATGCAGTCAAAAGCTATTATGTGTAATCATTATGATTTCTATATGATGTAATTTGAACTACGCCTGACCTGATTCCCATTTGTTCACCATTTTTGTGCGATTTTGGAGCTCCAAGCTATGATTATAAGAGGGGATCAAGTGTATCCACAGAGGTAAGCTACTTGGGCTTTATACCTTGTGTTTATGGTGATTATATCATTGTTTAATCATGAAAATTTGTGGGAAATTAGAGGAAGAGTTGGGAATTTAGGGCTCGAAATTGGAGAGTGAATTTTTAGGATTTGAGTGACCATATGAGGTCGGATTTTGGTAAATTTGATATGTATGATCTCGTGAGAGGATGAGGATTCCATTGATGCTAATTTTATCGGATTCCGAGGCGTGGGCCCGGGGGTCGGGTTTTGGTAATTTCGGGATTTGTGCTAATTGTTGATTATTTTTGCTTGGGATTCGTTCCCTTAGCCTATTTTGACGTCCTCGTTCTGATTGTGGATAGAATCGACGCGAGTGGAGGCCAATTCGAGGGGCAAAGGCATCGCGAGCTAGAGATTTGACCGGTTCAAGGTGAGTAATGATTGTAAATGATGTTCTGAGGGTTTGAAACCCCGGATTGCACATCGTAGTGCTATATTGAGGTGAGGCACACGTTTGATGACGGGCGTGGGGTCGTACACTATTAGGGATTGTGACTTGGTCCGTCCCGATTGATGATTTTACCACGTATTTGATTGAAAACTATTTGCTATCATCATTATTTGGGCTGAATGCCATATTTGGGCCTAGTGCCAACTATTTGAAACCTTCGGGGCTTTTTATTGATATTTCCTTACTGTTTTGACTTTATACTTGAACTCAGTCATGTTATTTTCCACCGTTTTCGTACTCAGCCATGTTTACTCAGTTTTAAGACTTAAATGATATTTTAAATGATTTTTGGGCTGAGAAACACTGTTTTACTATTGCCCGAGGGGCTTGTGAGGATTTTTGACTGAGTAAGGCCGAAGGCCTATGTTGTGAGGAAACACTGACACTAATTTGAGGCCGAGGGCCTGAGATATGTACGCCACGAGGTGGATTGATTGATATGAGGTCGAGGGCCTAGTTTTGATGCCACGAGATGGCTTGTTATTGCGCTTGGGCCGTAAGGGGCCCCTCCAGGAGTCTGCACACCCCCAGTGAGCGCGGGTACCCATTATGATGTGAGATATAGCCCGAGCGGCTGGTATTGTTTTATGTGATTGCCCGAGGGGCTGGTATTGATCTGATATATTGCCCGAGGGGTGGAGTTGTGGAGTTATAGCTCGAGGGGCGAACCTTTATGTGTTTATCTGTTTATTTACCTGACATTTACCTGTTTAGTTGTGTAACTGTGCCCGGGGGGCGGATTCTCTATGCTTATCTGTTCTAGTTGTTTTCCATTCAATTGCTTAACTGTTGAAAAGCCATTTTTTTTGAAGAAATTTTAAACTGAGCTAAGATGCTTTAAGAGATTTCACAGCTTCATTGCTTTCTTACTGGTTTTGTACTACTTCTATATAACATGTTGATGCACTTTTCCTAATTTCTTATCACTCAGTCTTTATTTATGATTATTACTCACTAAGTCGGAGTACTTACTTTACTCCCTGCACCTTGTGTGCAGATTTAGGTATTCTCTGAACCGGGTAACGGGTATTGGTTGATCGGAGGCAGAGTCATCGGAGTTAGCAAGGTAGCTGCCGGCATTCGCAGCACTGCTTTTCTCCCTCTTTATTCTATTAGTTTGTACTTAGTACATTTCAGACTTTGTTAGTTGTATTTAGACCTTAGTAGATGCTCATGACTAGTGACACCCCGGTTAGGGCTGTGTTTGGGTTGTACTTCCGCATTGTTATGATATTATCTGCTGCTTAATATTATTAAATCATGTTTTAGCATGTTTTATTGCTGTTTAGCTGTTTAACTTCGAATTGGAAATGTATCGGCTGGCCTTGTCTTCACGAGAGGCACCATCACGACCGGGTCTGGGTTTAGGGTCGTGAGAAGTTGGTATCAGAGCCTAGGTTACATAGGTCTCACGAGTCACGAGCAGGTTTAGTAGAGTCTCGCGGATCGGTACAGAGACGTCTGTATTTATCCTCGAGAGGCTGCAGAACCTTTAGGAAAAACTTCACATTCTTGAAATTCTTATCGTGCGTTCTTGATTCAGCTTGAAATATAACTCTTTGAATTCCTTCCACGCATTTGTATGCACGAACGAGTGCTCTGTATCAGATGTACACCGATGGCTTGTGATTCCCTCATCGAGGGGCGAGATGTGATCTCTGTGTGTTGATGTTGGGCCAGTCTGGAAGACTTGAGGTCGGATTCTGCCTATAGCTTGAGCCCCGAGCTGTTGATTGCGTGGGCACGTGTTCCTGGATCTATATGTGCTGTTGTGTCCCTATTAAGGGAAGTAATGACTGGATAGCTATGTGATGAGTGTGATGTGACTGTGAGATGTATTCATATGATTTGGAAGCACGAGAAGGGTCTGCTGGAGGATAGAAGAACTATCAGGTCCGGGATGTTCATCTTGATTTGAGGTATGGCCTCGAGTTATGGGTACGTGAAGAATCTTTTCATGTTTCCTAGTTGGGAGTGAAGTAAGTTTCATGATTGCGGTATGAGTTCAGCCTCAGGAAGACTAAGTGACTGCGTAATGTTTATGACGGTGGAAGGTATACAGAAATGTTAGTTGGAGGCAAAACAGGTGGGTTATCTCCTGCGGAGCGTTCGGAGGCTGCGTGATCCTTATGCTGTCTGTTAGAAAATCTCATTTACAAGTGAAATATATGTGTTGAAATTTAAATTTGGGTCGCTTAAGAGAGTGGGTGTAACTGTTATGAGAGTGAATGCGAGATTTGCAGAAGATTTAAAGTATCAGATGGTCTGTGTTTCACGAGCTTATGAATGATTGAGTTTAATCTCACCATGGTACTGTGGCAGCAATAGAGTATATGTGTTATGAGTTAATGTGTGTGTTCTGGTCTATGGCTTCGAGCCAAGTGGGGGAGTCTGCTATTGATTAGCTGATTGCACGGTTATGTGCTATGTTGGTTCCAGTTTGGGGCGTGCTGGCGAATCACGTATGGTTTGCGGGGATTGAGCTCGAGGATGGCTTGAGAAAAGGAAAAATTTTCGACTAAGGCAAGGTTATATTATGCTTCATAGGTGTATGAGAATCACGGGATGTTTGAGTGGTTGTTGGTAAGGGTGTGCGGTGCATAGAATAGGAAGTGGTTTGGTTGCATTAAGGCAAGGTTACATTCTGTGGTGTCTGAAGTGCTAATGAGGCCCAGGTTGTTCGGTTCTTTTGATCGGACTAATTGCAGTTTGGGTAGAATGGATGACTCTAGAGAATGGTTCTAATGTGTTCTAAAATTTTCATGCAATAATTGGAGACTTTCAAGTTGTTCTTGTGGCTAGAAACTGAGGTTTTGCATTTGGAGGGTGTCAAGACTTGTGTCATTTCTATATCGATTATGGGGTTCTATACATCAGTATTAGGAATGTAATGTCTGCAGATTCGCAGTAAGTCTTTTTTTAGGGTAGGTATTTTGAACGTGGTGCTTTTGGGAATATTTAAAAGAGTATTCAGCGGGTTGTGAGCCTTAGACTGTGTGGTATTATGCTTGAGTCTCTTGTGGTGAGTCTAGGTTGAGGAATTGTGATGCTATAGCAAGAACCAGTATCAGGATAAAGGTAAATCAGAAGGAAACTCGGATGGATGAGATAGTAGTAGTATGCCGAACCAGTATGGCAAGGATATGATTAGTTCTTTGGATGTTTACGAGGTAATGAGCTTCTACAGGTGTTTCACGCAATGCTCTTAGGTTTTGGTGGCCTGCGTAGCTTGGTTGAGTTAGAAGGATTCAGTCATGTCAGATTTGGTTTTGTCAAAAGAGAGACGGAGAGTTCTTGATGATTTCTACTGCGGTTAGAGATGCGTATCTTCTGCGAGTGTAAGAAGCAAGGAATGTGTAGTGATTTTCCACTGAATGGGATCAATGGAATGTTCTTGACTAGTTGAGTACATAGTTGCTTGTGGCTCGGAAGGGACATGAAATTCTCAAGTTATTTTAGGATGGTTTGGTATATGCGGTATGTGTGGAGGATTGAGATTTGCGTGTGTAAAGTTTTGGTTCCGTTCTGAACGGAAGGTCATAAAATTCTTAGGCAACACGACAGTTTCAGATAATTAGAGGAATGAGCTTCAGATGATTAGGGGAATGATCTTCAGGTGATTGAGGAAATGGTATTGCTAGTTGGGGTGATTTGACGAGGGTATATGTTTCAAAAAAAAGGCAATGTAATTAAGTTGATGGTACTTCATTAGTATTGCGGCACTTTCTTGTTGGATCGACTGTTGATGTTCGGGTTTGCTGGGTGGCACAGAAGGATCATAAGAGTATATCTCGCGGGAATTATTGGGTATTAGAGGTATGTTGTATACTCGGACGGTGGAATTGGAATCGGATATGGTGAATCGTGTCCTATATGGAGTTGGAGACTGGGAGTTCTCATATTCAGGCTATGTTGTGGTTCTGGGTCGTGCGTATCGACACTGTTTAGTGACTATCGGGGTTTGGAGACCCGAGGGGATCTTTTGCTGCTTGGTATGTTAGATTTTGGATGTGATATTGGGTATAGACTGGTTGTCTCCATGTTGTGTCATTCTGGACTAGTGCGCTAAGGCGGCGCTGTTCGCTATGCCGGGAATGCCACGGATCGAGTGGCAAGGTTCGACAGATTATGTTCTTGGTAGAGTGGTTTCATGTTTCGAAGACCCAGCGGAGGGCTGGGAAGGATTTCCTTCCTTATTTGGGCACCGTATCGTATGGCACCGGTGGAGTTAAAGGAGTGGAAGGAGTAGTTTCAGGGTTTCCGTGATACGGGGTTCGTTGGTAGGCCAATGTGGATGTGTGTTCTAACTTGAGTCGGCTTGGTTGGCCCCGGGTTGTTTTGTTGAGGGATGTGTTGATTTGATTGTTATTGAGCTTATTAGTAATCTGGGGAGATCTATGAGTTATCTCTCCGTGTCACGAGGCATTAGGATTCGTTTGTTATAGGCACATGTGGTGCGGTGTTATTGGGGTCTCTCAGTGGAATTCGAGCGGGAGGAGTATTGAATATTGCTTGGCGGATGGCGCATCGGTTGTGTTCTTTTGAGTTGTGTAATGTTATGTCAATTGTTTCGCCATGGTCATGATGATTTGAGGTGTTTGATGTGTTATCGGACCTATATGAGATTGGGTGACGTGGGATCACCCCCGGGTATATGCATGGTAAGGTTATTCAGCAATTGGAGAGTGAATTTTTAGTATTTGAGTGACCATATGAGGTCGGATTTTGGTAAATTTGATATGTATGATCTCGTGAGAGGATGAGGATTCTATTGATGTTAATTTTATCGGATTCCGAGGTGTGGGCTCGGGGGTCGGGTTTTGGTAATTTCGGGATTTTTGCTAATTGTTGATTATTTTTGCTTGGGCTTCGTTCCCTTAGCCTATTTTGACATCCTCGTTCTGATTGTGGATAGATTCGACGCGAGTGGAGGCCGATTCGAGGGGCAAAGGCGTCGCGAGCTAGAGATTTGACCGGTTCGAGGTGAGTAATGATTGTAAATGATGTTCTGAGGGTTTGAAACCCCGGATCGCATATCGTAGTGCTATATTGAGGTGAGGCACACGTTTGATGACGAGCGTGGGGTCGTACACTATTAGGGATTATGACTTGGTCCGTCCCGATTGATGATTTTACCGCGTATTTGATTGAAAACTATTTGCTATCATCATTATTTGGGCTGAATGCCATACTTGGGCCTAGTGCCAATTATTTGAACCCTTCGGGGCTTTTTATTGATATTTCCTCACTGTTTTGACTTTATACTTGAACTCGGTCATGTTATTTTCTACTGTTTTCATACTCAGCCATGTTTACTCAGTTTTAAGACTTAAATGATATTTTAAATGATGTTTGGGCTGAGAAACACTGTTTTACTATTGCCCGAGGGGCTTGTGAGGATTTTTGACTGAGTAAGGTCGAGGGCCTATGTTGTAAGGAAACACTGACACTGATTTGAGGCCGAGGGCCTGAGATATGTACGCCATGAGGTGGCTTGATAGATATGAGGCCGAGGGCCTAGTTTAAATGCCACGAGATGGCTTGTTATTGCGCTTGGGCCGTAAGGGGCCCCTCCAGGAGTCTGCACACCCCCAGTGAGCGCGGGTACCCATTGTGATGTGAGATATAGCCCGAGGGGCTGATATTGTTTTATGTGATTGCTCGAGGGGCTGGTATTGATCTGAGATATTGCCCGAGGGGCGGAGTTGTTGAGTTATAGCCCGAGGGGCGAACCTTTATGTGTTTATCTGTTTATTTACCTGACATTTACCTGTTTAGTTGTGTAACTGTGCCCGAGGGGCGGATTCTCTATGCTTATCTGTTCTAGTTATTTTGCATTCAATTGCTTAACTGTTGAAAAGCCATTTTTTTTGAAGAAATTTTAAACTGAGCTAAGATGCTTTAAGAGATTTCACAGCTTCATTGCTTTCTTACTGGTTTTGTACTACTTCTATACAGCATGTTGATGCACTTTTCGTGATTTCTTATCACTCAGTCTTTATTTATGATTATTACTCACTGAGTCGGAGTACTCACTTTACTCCCTGTACCTTGTGTGCAGATTTAGGTATTCTCTGAACCCGGTAGCGGGTATTGGTTGATCGGAGGTAGAGTCATCGGAGTTAGCAAGGTAGCTTCCGGCGTTCGCAGCACTGCTTTTCTCCCTCTTTATTCTATTAGTCTGTACTTAGTACATTTCAGACTTTGTCAGTTGTATTTAGACCTTAGTAGATGCTCATGACTAGTGATACCCCGGTTAGGGCTGTGTTTGGGTTGTACTTCCGCATTGTTATGATATTATCTGCTGCTTAATGTTATTAAATCATGTTTTAGCATGTTTTATTGCTGTTTAGCTGTTTAACTTCGAATTGGAAATGTGTCGGCTAGCCTTGTCATCACGAGAGGCACCATCACGACCGGATCTGGGTTTAGGGTCGTGACATTTTTAAAGGAAATAAAGAAATGAATTAATGTTTGAACTCATTGGTATTGGGCCCATATTTTTGTTCCGGAGCCCGGTACAAGTTTGTTATGATATTTAAGTCCTATCTGTGAAATTTGGTGAGAATCGAAATTGATTTGACGTGATTTGGACGTCCGGTTGAAAAGTTAGAAAATTATGAGTTTTGAGGTTTAATTCATAGTTTTTGATGTTATTTTGATGATTTGATCGCACGAGCAAGTCTGTATGATATTTTTAGACTTGCGTGCATGTTTGGTTTGGAGCCCCGAGGGCTTGGGTGAGTTTCGGATAGGTTTAAGCTATGTTGCGCTTGTTTTTGGATGCTTCATCGTCGTTTCTTCAAGAAAAAATGATACCACATTGAGCAAATGAGATCCAAATTCAGTTTTTATTGAACCATTAGATCCGTATCAAAATTATAGAGCCATAGGAAAAAGAATCATCGAATTTGGACATCGTATGAGGAAGTTATGCTCATTTTCGTGCCGGGAAAAATTGCTGGTTTCTGGTGTGGTCGCAAATGCGAACATTTTCATCGCAATTGCGATGCCTAGCTCGCAAATGCGAACTTTTTGTCGCAAATGCATCTTCTGCCAGCCCTGCCTTGTTCGCAAATTGCGAGGGTTCGCAATTGCGAACCCTGGGTCGCAAATGCGACATCTGAGGCCTGTTAAGTGAGATTTTTGACGGGATTTTCACCCATTTTTCAACTTTCTCAAACCCTAAACCTCCATAGGCGATTTTCCAAAGGCCCAAACTTCTCCAAATCATTGGTAAGTGATCTCTAACTAATTTCTTTAATTCCTTAACAACTTTTAACAAGATTTCAACCAAAAGTCTAAAGTTTTCATGGTAAAAATTGGGGTTTTTGGGTAGAGATTAGGATTTTCAAATTTTGGGGATTTAGACCTCGATTTGAGATCGGATTTCAAAGCCAATTGCATATTTGGGTTCGTGGGTGAATGGGTGTTTGGTTTTTATAAATTTTGTCGAGTTCTGAGGTGCGGACCCGGGGAGTTGACTTTTGTTGACTTTTTGCAAATTGTATAAGAATCATAGTTTTGTCAATTGAAATTATTTTCTCTTGCATTGTTTGATGTATTCAAGTCGTTTTTGGCTAGATTGAGCCGAGCATTGATGAATTGGTAAAGGAAAAGCTAAATTGAGTATTGAATTGGCCGGATTGAGGTAAGTATCTTGCCTAACTTTGTGGGGGGGGGGGGGAGGGGCTTCCCCTTAGGATTTGAGTCTTCTATGTTGATTATAGTTCGTGTACGCGAGATGACGAGTGCGTGCTCGGACTTATTTGTGAAAAAATTGGCCTTTTAGGGTTCTTAGGTCTTTATATTCACTGTGTAGGAATGTGTTCTTGACATGATTGAGTTTCCTATTTAATTGTTTTCACCTCTACCTGCTTAACTGGAATTAATTGCTTCATGATTCACTCTTATTGTCTAATTGACTCCTAATTGATTTGACTGAAGAATTTCTCCTCACCTATTGTCATGCTATCTTTTCATAGTTGCTTATCTTATTTGAGAATTTCATTACCCCTTCTGAAATTATTTAGTCTTAAGTGAAGCTACGATCAACTTCCCTTAATTGAATATTCGAATATCCTCAAAATTTGTCCAGCCTTAAAAAGGAGTTCAGATAATTTATATCTTGTTGACTTGATTTTATTTGGGACTACTTGACTCGTGTTGATTTCCTTGTTATTGACTTGTATATTGTGGGATCGTTGCTACATGTTAGTTTTCGTGTGGTTGAACTGTTCCCTTTATGCCAGCATTCTTTTCTGTGGTTATTCTTTGTGAGCTGGTTCTACCATTTCCTTATGATTTATAGTCCTTGAGTTGATTTACTTGTCTCACCTTGTATTATTTTCTTGTTGTGTTATTTTGCCGTTCCCTTGTGATTTATAGTCCTTGGGTTGATTTACTTGTCTTACCTTGTATTATTGTCATATTGTGGTTATGTGTATGGTGGTGATGTACGAGCTTTCTGTTGTGCTGTTATTTTGGGACTACGGGACTGCACCCGGGAGATTCCCCTGCACATACATTGATTTGGCTGTAGTGCGGAATACCAAGAGATCCCCAACATATGTATTGAGGATACCAAGAGATCCTCAGGATACCAAGAGATCCCTAGCCCATATATTGAGGATACCAAGAGATCCTCGGGATACCAAGAGATCCCCAGTACACATATTGAGGATAGCAAGAGATCCTCGGGATACCAAGAGATCCCTAGCACACATATTTACGTTTGGGACTACGGGACCATATCCTGGGAGATCCCTTGTTAAAATCATTGTGTTCTGAGCTGATGTTTTCGTTGATCCTATCCCTGTGTAAACATTATATGTGCTGTCTGTTCCATTCCTTATACTTACTAGTTGGTGCGAACTATGTTAGGTCACTTGTATAAGCATACACGTGGTTAATCACCCTTATCGGGTAGGAGGCTCTTTGAGATTTCTGAGTATATGCGCACCCCTCGTTTATTTTCCTTCCATGTGAGAATGACTCTTTGGGCACGTGAGTTGTCAGTATGTTAATGAGGTGTGATGAGGGCACAGGATGCCAAGTGTTAGGGTTCCGGTATTGAGGCCCGTATTGTAAGATTATAAGACGTATATTCGAAGGTTATCAATTTGTTTGAAAAGATTATATTTGAAGGCATTATCTTGAAAGGAACTCTTTTGAAAAGAACATTTATTTGAAGGAAGTATATTTCAAGCCATTTTATCACTTGAAAAGAGTTTGATTATTTGATTGATGCTTGCGGGTTAAGACTTAAGGTGAGAATTATCAAAGTGGTTGGGTTATGACTTGTCTTTACCATATTTATGATTTCGGATTTCGACTGTCTCCTCGTTTACTTTTCCGTGTTTTCCTTATGGTGTTCCGCCGAGTACTTGCTATTTTTCTCTCCTTATTGCAATTACAGTATTGTTAATCGTATCACGTAATCTCTATATATATATATATATCATGTTCTGTATACTAGACCAGTAGGTGTCTTGACTGTTCCTCGTCACTACTCCACCGAGATTAATCTTGATACTTACTGGGCACCGCTGTGGTGTGCTCATACTACACTTCTGCAAAAAAATTTTGTACAAATCCAGGTATTGTTCGTTAGTGGCTGTGCGGATTCTTGCCGAGGAGACTCAAGGTAGTCCTACTGCTGCGTTCGCAGGCTTCGGAGTCACCTTCCTATTTTATATTCACACTGTTGTACTTATTTCCATACGGTTGTGTTGAGAAGTTGTAGCGAAACTCTGTAGAGCTTATGACTTGTACTATCGGGTTTTGGGAATGGTTCATTGTATAGAGGATTCATCTCAGAAGAATTCTAGCTGTTATTAGTTATTGTTGTTATTCCGCATTTTAGTAGGCTTACCTAGTCCTTAAGACTAGGTGCCATCACGAAATCCAACGGAGAAATTGGGTCGTGACATAAAGCTTCATATATGATTTTGGAAATGAAAAATATTTTGTGACTTGATTTGAAAATGTACAAGATTTTCATTTGGCTTTCGCAATTATATTTTATTTTAACATATGCGTTGGTTTGCTCGGGTCGAGTAGTGTGTCGGGTGCCGATCACGTGAATTTGGGTCGTGACACTTGGCTTGGTTCGGCTAGACTTGGCTTGGTTCGGCTTGACTTGGCTTGATTTGACTTGACTATAAAAATATGTAGGGAGAAAACTTTATGGGTAGGGGGTAAATAGTTTATGGTGGGTCTTTTGCTACCCACCTACCACAAACTATTTACCCACCCCTACCCATAAAGTTTTCTCCTATCCTATTTTTTTTTAGCCAAGCCAAGCCAAGCCAACCGAACCAAGCCAAGTTGAGCCGATCCGAGCCAAGCCGAGCCAGGCCAAGCCGAGCCTAGCCGAGCCGAGCCTAGCCGAGCCGAGCCAAGCCGAACCAAGACAAGCCAAGACAAACCAAGCCGAGTCGATCCAAGCCAAGCCAAGTCAAGCTAAGATAGGTTAGGTAATTAGTTTTAACTTGATAGATATATATCGTAAATAGTTTTCAAATGGGTAGAAAAGGGTAATTATTTTAAGCTCAATCGGTATTTTGCAAACTATATATTTACCCACCCCTACCCATAAAGTTTTCTCCATACCCACGTTTTTAGCAAGCCAAATCAAGTCAAGCCAAGCTAGACCAAGCCGAACCAAGCCAAGCCAAGCCAAGCCGAACCAAGCCAAGAAGAGTTGAGCCAAGCCAAGCCATGCCGAGCCAGGCCAAGCCAAGACAAGCCAAGCCAAGCCAAACCAAGCCAAGTCAAGCCGAACTAAGGTGAGCCGAGCCGAGCCAAATCAAGCTAAGTTGGGTTAGGTAGTTTTAACTGAATTGGTATATATCGTAAATAGTTTTTAAATGGGTAGAGAAGGGTAATTTTAAACTCAATGAGTATTTTGCATAAATCTTAGTGTCAATTTATACATTAAGCTAGATAAAAGATTCTTAACCAAAGTACTCTTAAAAGTTTGTGGTATTCTGAATTTTTTAAGGCAATAAAAATACAAGGAAAAATGAAAAAGTAAAATTGACGCAAGTCGGGTTATCAAATTGCACAATATTGAGGTCAAAACAGCATGGTCTAGCCAGTTTTCGGACTGGTAATTGAAAAATAGTCAGCATTTGCAAAGTCATTGAAAAATAGCAATTATTCTACTGCAACACGAAAAGTTTCAACATAATATACTGGAGATTGGAGCACCTGTTGTCACGACCCAAAATCTCACATGTCGTGATGGAGCCTATCTCAATACTAGGCAAGCCGACAACCTCAATAAATCACAACATTCTTTAAGTTTGAAAACATAATAAATAAATTTATCCTACACTTACTGATACAAAATACAACGTTCCAAAAGATCAACTACCACTGAGTACATGAGCATCTAAATAACAATATAGTCTGACTGATAAAAACACTATCTAGAAATATAGAACAGTACAATAACTAAAAGGAAATAGAGCCAAGGTTTGTGGACGCCAAGGCAGCTACCTCCATAGTCTCCAAAAGATAAATCTCCAAAATCTAGCAGCCGCCGTATCTGGAAGTACCTGGATCTACACACGAAGTGCAGAGTGTAGTATGAGTACAATCGACCCAATGTACTCAATAAGTAACAAGACTAATATTTGGGCTGAGAGTAGTGACGAGCTCAACAGGTACAGTCCAATTATAGAAATAACAGTACAGAAATGTAGGCATGTTTTTGCCGAAATCACCAAAAATATGAGTAAGTCTGAAATCTGTGATTTTTCTCAAAAACTTTAACAACCGATAATAAATTTTATTATCCGATGGCATGAGGAAAAATGCTTCTCTATGCCTACATATCAAGTATGCATGTCTAATGCAATGCAGCAGAGTGATGAACTCATGTACTCACACTCTCAGAGTACTGAAACTCACCGTCTCGCATTTCCACTCATCACGCTCAATATTCAGCACACTTAGTCACTCGCCACTGTAACTACATGCCCTGGGAAGATCCATCTCGAATATAAATATCAACTGCGCTCACTGTGGGAGGTGCAGACTCCGGGGGCTCCTTCAGCCCAAGCGCTAGATAAAGCCAATATGGCCTACTGCGGCGTGCAGTCCGATTCCATAATAATAAAGCCAATAAGGCGTGCTGCAGCGTGCAGCCCCAATCCATAACAAATAATATATATAATGCCAATATGACATGTTGCGGCTTGCAGCCCGATTCCATAAATATCCTGATAATCAGGCCATCGGCCTCACTCAGTCATCAATCTCTCCAGTCTCTCGGGATCACAATGTCATAAAAATCAGCTAAAAAATGATAATATGATGTATCAATAAATAGCAACAGAGACTGAGATATGATATGAAATGAATGAACATGACTGAGTATGAAATTATAATTTAAACAAATAATTCAACAGCAATATGACCTCTGTGGGTCTTAATAATACCGGCATATAGCCTCAATATGAGTTTTAACATGATTCTCATCTCAATTTCTTTAACACATGAAAGTACATGGATAATGCCAAGATTATTTTACTACACAATTCCACGTAATCAATTACGTCATAATTTCTACCATGCACGTCTACACGCCGGTCACCTAGCATGTGCGTCACCTCCAAACAAGTCATATAACACGTATTTTCGGGGATTATACCCTCAGCTCAAAGTTTAGAAGTGTTACTTACCTCGAACAAGCCGAAACCAACACCGAACAAGTCATCCTCCGTCACCTAGTCAACAACGTGTAAATTAATTAAAATATACTCAAACGCTTACAATTTATCAATTTACGAAAATTCCCAGCTCCGTTCAAAAAGTCGATAGTGGAGCCCACATCTCGGAACCCAATGAAACTAACAAAATCCAACAACCCATTAAGTTACAAGTCCAACCATACTAATTTCATTCAAATTTGACTCCGAATCGGTATTCAAAACTCGAAAATTCATTTTATGGAAATTTAGAAGTTTCCTTCGATTTCTCTTGAAAATTCAATAATCATACACCAAAAATGAAGATAAATCCATGAAATATAATCACAATCGAGTCAAGAGTACTTACCCCAAGTCGTGTGGTAAAATTCCCCTCCAAAGTTGCCTAAACCGAGCGCCAAAATCGGAAAAATGAAGAAAACCACCAACTCCCCAAAATATTTGTTCTGTCAAGGCATTTTCTCTTTTGCGGATACTAAGCCGCCTTTGCGAAGTGAATCCCGTTTCTGCTGAAACAACTGGTTCAGTACCCCCTCGCACCTACGGATGAACTCCGCTTCTGCGCAAATCGCAGTTGCGGCCACTACTTTCGCTTCTGCGGCGAGGCTCGCTTCTGCGCCAAAATTCTGAATTTGCGGACTCCTACCCAACAGTGCCCATTTCGCTTCTGCGATGGGCTGCTTGCTTTTGTGGAGTTGCTTCTGCGACCAAGCTTCCGCAGAAGCGATTGCACCAGCAACTTCCAAAAATTTCACATTGATATGAACCCTGTCCGAAACTTACCTGAGCCCCTCAGGACCTCGTCAGAATATACCAACAAGTCCCGTAACATAATACAGACTTACTCAAGGTCTCAAATTACATCAAACAACGTCGAAATCATAAATTGCACCTTGAATCAAACTTATAAATTTTCAAAATTCCAAATTCTATACTTGTGCCGAACCGTATCAAATCAATTCGGAATGACTTCAAATATTGCACACGAGTCATAAATGATAAAATGGAACTGTTTCAATTTTCAGAATCGAATTCCGATCCCGATACCAATAAGGTCAACTCCCGGCCAAACTTTTCCAAAAAGCTTCTATATCCCAATATCGCCAAAATGCGCCGAATTGTCCTACGGACTTCCAAATTAAAATCCGAACATACGCCCAAGTCCAAAATCACCATACGAAGCTATTGAAACCATCAAAACTCCATTCCGGAGTCGTTTGCTCAAAAGTCAAACTCCAATCAACTCTTTTTATTTAAACTTCAAACATGAGATTCATTCTTCCGAACTAATCCCGAAACACTTGAAAACCAAAGCCGACAATACACAATGGTCATAATACATCATATGAAGCTACTCAAGACTTCAATTAGTTTAATGGGAAGTAAATGCTCAAAACGATCGGTCGGATCGTTACACTAGGACAGATCCAGCCATCAATATAAATAGCAACTTACAGTTAGTCTCTCAGTATTGTATAGGGCAAATCCAACCCAAATATAAATGTTTAGGGCAAATCCAGCCTTGGCCAGATCCAGCCCAAATATAAATAGCAACTGACAGTCAGTCACTTAGCACTGTATAGGGCAAATCCATCCCAAATATAAATAGCAACCACGCTCGCTATGGGTGTGCAAACTTGGGAGGGGCAGATCAAGCCCAAGCGCTATAATAAGCCAAATCCAGGCATAAATCAATAAAACATGCTGCGGTGTGCATCTCGATACCATATATATCACTCACAATCAGGCCCTTGGCCTCACTCAGTCATTAATCTCTCCAGGTTTTCGGGCTCACAATGTCATGAAAATCACCCCGACATGATGATATGAGGTATCAATAAATGGCAACAGAGACTGAGATATGATATGCAAATGATTTATGCGACTGAGTGCAAAATTGTAAATTAAACAAGTAATTCAACAGCAACAAAACCACCATGGGTCCCCAAAATATTGGCATATAGCCTAAACATGATTTTTAACATAAATCTTGCCTCAATTTCTCTAACTCATGGAGGATTTGTTGATAAATGACACGATTATTTGACAACGCAACTCCACGAAATCAATTAAGTCACAATTTCTATGGTGCACGCCCACAGGCCCGTCACCTAGCATGTGCGTCACCTCCAAATGAATCACACAACACGTAATTCAGGGATTTATAACCTCATAAATGTCACGTAGCCGTGATGGCACCTAACTTCACCAGCTAGGTAAGCCCAATACTAACAATCCGATTAAATAGATATTTAAATGATTCTAATACACTCCCCAAGGACTGGTAGTACAAATCATGAGCTTCTAAGATTTAGAATTTACAAACTTGGTTTAAATCCAAAGCTACCAAGATCAAGAGCCAGCTACGACCGGAACACAGGTACATCTCCAATGCCAGCTCCCGCCATACAAAGCAACATCAACATCCAAAATTTGCACGCAAGGTGCAGAAGTGTAGTATGAGTACAACCAACCCCATGTACTCAATAAGTAACACACCTAACCTTAAGTTGAAAGTAGTGACGAACTTGTACAAAGGTCAGAGTCCATACTAATAGCCAATAACAATCCATAACAATATAATTAAAGCAACACAGGTAATAACTCAATGATAAAATGCTCAGCTCGTTTACAATTCCAGAATATAAACATTTTCTTTTCAATTATAACAGTAAAACTCAAATCTTTTGCCGAAATCACCGAAAATATGATTAAGTCTAAAATCTGTGATTTTCTCAAAAACTTTAACAATAGGTAAGAAAGTTCATTATCAGATGGCATGAGGAAAATTGCTTCTCTATGCCTACATATCAGGTATGCATGTCCAATGCAATGCAGCACAGTGATGAACTCATGTACTCACACTCTCAGAGTACACAATCTCACTGTCTCGCATTTCCACCCATCACGCTCGCTATTCAGCACACTCAATCACTCGGCAATGTACCAGGCAGATCCAACCCAAATATAAACAACAACTCGTGCACAGTCGCTCAATACTGTATATGGCCAATCTAGCCCAGGAAAGATCCATCTCAAATATATATATATATATATATATATATATACATTTAATCACTCAGTACTGTATAAGGCCAATCCAGCCCAGGAAACATCCATCCCAAAAATGTAAATGATTCGGGTAAGATCCATGCCCAGGGAAGATCCATTCCTCAATATAATATAAACTATGCTCACTGTGGGGGGTGCAGACTCCCGAGGGGCTCCTTCAGCCCATGCGCTATATAAAGCCAATATGGCCTATTGCGGCGTGCACTCCGATCCCATAATAATAAAGCCTATAAATCTTGCTGCGGCTTGCAGCCCCGATTTATATATAAAGCTAATATGGCATGCTGCAACGTGAAACGCGATCCCATAATCATCACTCACAATCAGGTCCTCGGCCTCACTCAGTCATCAATCTCTCCAATCTCTCGGTCTCACAATGTCATTAAAATCAACCCAAAAATAATGATATGATGTATCAATAAATAGCAACAAAGACTGAGATATGATAAGAAATGAATGAATATGACTGAGTAAGAAATTTCAATTTAAACATATAATTCAATAGCAGAAATGACCTCAGTGGGTACAAATAATGCCAGCATATGCCTAAGCATGATTTCTAACATGAGTCAATATTTAGTTTCTCTATTGCATAGCAAATACATGAAAAATAACAAGTCATTTGACTTCACAGCTCCACGGGGGGTTCATACCCTCAGCTCCAAGTTTAGAAGTGTTACTTACCTCAAATCGTGAAATTCATTATTCCAATAAGCCTTTGCCTCGCGAATTGGCCTCCGAACGTCTCGTATCTAGTCACAATTAATTCGATACAGTCAACACAAATTTTAGGAATCCATTCCATACGAAATTACTAAATTTTCCAACAAAAATCCGAAATTCAACTAAAAAATGATTAGTGGGGCCCACATCTTGGAACTCGACAGAACTTATAAAATATGAACGCCCATTCAACCACGAGTCCAACTATACACATTTTACCAAATCCGACATCAACTCGACCTCTAAATCCTCAAATCTAATTTTCAAATCCCTAGGCCAAATTCTCAAATTACACTCTAGTCGGAATATTCAAAGATAATTCAATATTATTGACTAAAGATAATCACAAATGACTTGCCTCAAGACTTTTCGTGAATTCCCTCTGAAAAATTGCCCCCAACCGAGTGTTTGAAGTCCAAAAATGAGAAATTAGCCTAAAACGTTGCTCAATAAAAACACTAATATGGTCGCTAAAAGCCCAATTCCCGTTGCTAAAAGTGCCAAATTTAGTCGCTAAAGGTGTGCATCAAAACCTCTTGCACCGGCAATATTTATTTTCACTAAAAGGCTCAAACTTCATCATACAAACTCGGAATTCAACGATTCTTGTTCCTATGAGTCACAAATAATAATAATACGAACCTAGGGATTCAATCGAAACTTAACTCGGAGCTCATTTGCTCAATGCGATACCAACTTCGCTCGTTAAACAATTATCTCATGCTTCATTGTAAAAACCCAATCGCGACTTGATAAAATTATACCAAACATTGATCATTCCTATAATTCATTATCAAACTCCCGGAAGTCTCGAAATCGAATTTCGATCTCTAGAACTAAAAATGGACATTTGGATCATTGCATGCTTATGCTCAAAACACCAAATATGTTAAAAATATCTATCCAATACTCATCTGAACCCCATGGGACCCCAACCAAGTATACTAACAAGTCTCAAAACATTATATGAACTTAGTTGATGCCTCCAATTACATTAAACAACACTATAATAAAAATCTCACCCCAATTCAAGCTTGATGAAAACTAGCGAATTCCAAATTCTAAATTCGATACGAAACCTATTAAATCAAGTCCGATTGACCTAAAAATTTGCACACAAGTCATAAATAACATAACAGACCTATCAAAATTTCCAAAATTGAATTCTGACCCCGATATCAGTAAAGTCAACTCCCGGTTGAAAGTAGTGACGAGCTTGTACAAAGGTCAGAGTCCATACCAATAGCCACTAACAATCCATAAAAATATAATTAAAGTAGCACAAGTAATAACTCAATGATAAAATGCTCATCTCGGTTACAATTTCGGAAAAATAAACATTTTCTTTTCAATTATAACAGTAAAACTCAAAACTTTTGCCGAAATCACCGAAAATATGAGTAAGTCTGAAATCTATCATTTTTCTCAAAAACTTTAACAACAGGTAAGAAATTACTTTATCAGATGGCATGAGGAAAAATGCTTCTCTATGCCTATATATCAAGTATGCATGTCCAATGCAATGCAGCACAGTGATGAACTCATATACGCACACTCTCAGAGCACTCAATCTCACTGTCTCGCATTTCCACCCATCACGCTCGCTATTCAGCACACTCAGTCACTCGGCACTATACCGGGCAGATCCAGCCCAAATATAAATAACAACTCGTGCACACTCACTCAATACTGTATATGGCCAATCCAGCCTAAGGAAGATCCATCTCAAATATATACATATATATATATATATATATATATATATATATATATATATAATGCATGTTGAACTCATGGAATCACATTCTCAACCTTTCAGAGTGGTGTAAGGTCGTTGCACATTCGATTAACATTATGGGCATCCATACCATCAATATGAACCTCAATAGGATTCAAGGATCATATATACATGCTTAGGATAACATTATAAGGAAAGAACAACATGGACAATCTTAGTTGCTAGGAGTATATCTGTTATGAGAAAGCATATCATTTACTTTCGTTTCACTTTAGATCATGCCAAAAGAAAGAATGTAACGCCTTAACATACCTTAACCCTGTTGAGTCCTTAATACTTTTCAAGCAACTTTTCAAATAACTCAACTCAATCTACGATAGCATAAGGACATTCAAAATCAATGTTAAGTAAAGGCTAAGTCTGTAACTTAAGCTAGTAGCTCGTTAACGTAAATTCAGGCTGCATCTTCCCTGTAACAAGGGCATCCTCCAATACCATATACCAACAACAACAACCAGTGCAATACAACAATATATAAATATCAATAACAAGACACCATATAACAACAACAAGTCACAAATACGTCACGACGAGCGGCAAGCTCGGATAGGAATCTGTATACCCTATATCTCCCCTTGTATCCTTCTTACTTTAACTTAATAATATACTTAACATGATAATGAAGTCATTCATCAATTATTCCAGCCTTATACCGTATATTTATAACAACAACAAAAATAATTCACAACTCCAACTATTCTCAATTAGCAATTGTATTTATTAGTTCATGTCTAATCTATCCATTTAACTTAATCAACATCAGGAAAACCTTAAGCACATGCATTAACACAATACACGTACCTCCTACAGTAGCTTCAAGTCGAAATCCAAGTTATACTTAGCTTACAACAGGCCTCAATGGCTATACAACACCATAAAAGTGCTAATTTTCACATGAGCTAATCTTCACTTCCAATCTCAAGTTTCATATGTTTATTTCATCAATTCACTTGATAAACATATAGATATGCATAACAACGAAAATCATATAATAACCAAGTTATTTTTCCCAATTTCCAGCCATAAAACACACACACACACACACACACACACACACACACATATATATATATATATATATATATATATATATATACTAACAAATAAATTTCTAGTTAGACCGAAACAAATCTTGGCATTATATTGGTAGTGCATATGGAGTCTTTATTTCTGTTGCGTCTCCTTCTTAGCCAAATTTCCAGTTCCTAGAATAAATAAAAATTTGTGGATTTTGGAGATAACTTCTCTCTAATTAATTTTATCTCCGACTCGTGACCGTTTGCAGAAGTTTTAATCATCATATTGTCCCGAATACCAGCGCAGTTACATTTAGAAGTCTGAACATGGTAAACAGTCTTAGACTCTTAGGCGACTGTTTCTTGGGGTAATGTATCAAACGGTTAGGCCTAGAAGCAAAGGTTTAACTGTGGGGTATTGATAATAGGTGAATTTAACTATAATCACGCCTTAAATAACCACTTTCTTGTATAGTTTTGATGATAAAAGTGATAACAAAATGCTCTTATTAGTGCTTTTCATGATTTGCAGGTGATATATGATCAGGGAAGGCTAGGGAGTATTTTTGGAGTCAAAAATAAAGAAAAAGAGGCCAACTGTGAAATTCCCCAAGTAAACCGCGCAAAACAGGCCTGAAGATTCAGAGGACTGGGTTGACCGCAGTTCCACCGTGACCGCGGTAGAACCGCGGTGGAAGATAGCTGCGCGGCAGAACCGCGGCGGAAGCAGAAAACTTCAGGGGCTAAAGTGTAAAACACGGGATTTTTAGACCTAAACCCTATTTTAAATACAAGACTTCGCCCAAGAGAGGCATGTATTGAATTTTAGAGTATCTTGGCAAGGAAAACAATTGTGAGAGATCACTCAAACATCTTTCTTCTTTTCTTTGATTTTTATTACTAGTTATGATGAATTCTATCTTAGTTTGTTTTCCCATAGCCATGAGTAGCTAAATCCTGTGTCTAAGGCTTTGATGGAACCTATTTGGGGATGAACATCTTGTTTATGTGAATACAAATTGCTAGTTTCAATTTCTATTTGTTCAACTTTGTGTTTGTTGTAGTTAATTGACAGGATCCTCAATTAGCTGTGCCTATGTGCATAACTTGGAAAAGAGTGCATATTTAGGTTATTGTTGAACAACACCACTCCCAAAATATAAGAGGAATCTATAATTGCGGGTTTAAAGGCGGGATTAGGGATAACGAGCCTTGGGTGTAATCTAAAGTGAATTGTGCTAAATAAAGTAAGCTAGTGTATCTCGGGAGAGTGCAATTAGTATATTACTGTGATTACTCGAGAGAGATTTACGGTAAGATGAACGTTCATGATTGATAGAGATTTGTTGGTAAATTTGTATGAGCATAAACAGAACGGATTCTTTTAATAGGGGAAATCATTGCCTTAGCTTATTCTCATCATTGTTTACAACCTTAGCATTTTAATTTACAGCTGTTTAATTTACTTGCAATCGTAGTTAGTAAAGCGACCTTCAACTGTGATTCAAACATCTGGGAAACTGGTTCTGAAGAGTTTAGTGGGTCTAAAGATAGTGATTGATAGGTTAACTCTCTGTGAATTCGACCCTGGGCGTAATACTCGGGTTATATTTGCAACGTCCGCAAAGTCCTTTTTAGAGGGCATAGTTAGGCGTGATCAAATTTTGGCGCCGTTGCCGGGGAGTTAACAGAATTATCAATTACCATTGATAGAAATACAAAAATTCTTGGTGTGGTCAGTTTTCTCTCTACCCAATTTTTCATTGAAATTTTGACGGTTGTTGATCTGGTTGCACAGGTGTATGCCTAGAAATTCTACGAGGACTGGAGAACTACTTGAAGGACTCTCAGACCCCGAGAAAACATTACCGGGACATTGAATCG